>NW_026115061.1:468556-581038 GCF_025201925.1 Gopherus flavomarginatus | reverse complement strand
ACGAGAGGATTTTTTTCCCTTTGCTTTCATGGGGGCAGGAGGCGGGGGAACGACATATACTCTGAACAACACGCGACAATGTTTTTGACCCTTCAGGCTTTGGGAACGCAGCCAAGAATTCAAATGGTTTTTGGAGAGTGCGGGAACTGTGGGATAGCTACAATCCTCAGTCGCCCCTCCCTCCATGAGCGTCCATTTCATTCTTTGACTTTCTGGTACGCTTGTCTCAGTTCCTTAAGTTTCAGCACTGCGTTGAGTCCCTATTGTGGCCTCTGTCCATCATAGTCTTGGAGATTTTTTCAAATGTTTTGGTATTTCGTCTTTTGGAACGGAGTTCTGATAAAACAGATTCATCTCCCCATACAGAGATCAGCTTCAGTATCTCCCGAACAGTCCATGCTGGAGCTCTTTTTTGATTCTGGGACTGCATAGTCACCTGTGTTGATCAGCGCTCCACGCTGGGCAAACAGGAAATGAAATTCAAAAGTTCAGGGGGCTTTTCTTGTCTACCTGGCCAGTGCATCCGAGTTCAGATTGCTGTCCAGAGCAGTCACAATGGTGCACTGTGGGATAGCGCCCAGAGACCAATACCGTCAAATTGCAGCCACACTAACCCTAATCTGACATGGCATACTGATTTCAGCACTACTCGTCATCAAGGAGGAGTACAGATACCGGTATTAAGAGCCCTTTATATCAATATAAAGTGCTTCTTTGTGTGGACGGATGCAGGGTTAATGTGATTTAATGCTGCTAAATTGGACATAAACTCGTAGGGTTGACCAGGCCAGAGAGAGCAGCAGGTTTCCCCTATTGTTTCCTGCTTTCGTTTCCTTGACTAGTTTCTCCTCTGGACCAACTTGCTGTATTTGTTTGTGAGTCTGACTAGCTCAGTTGGTAAAGCACCAGACTTTTAATCTGAGGGTTCAAGTCCCTGGTCAGGTAATAAACTACTCATTATATCTTAAAAATCTGTCTTTCTGGAGTCTTCTTTGATGTTTTTTTCTCTTCAGGATTTTGCCTTTTCTAAGAAGGGCCTTTGTGTGTGGGGGATTGAAGGGGCAACTGCCTGACAGCCCCTCTGTCCTTGCAGGCTGGAGGAATAAAGGCCTCTGGGCATATAGCATGTTCCTCCCCTGCACGCACACACACAAAATATCCCTATGGAATTAGAATCACCTGCTGCCTTCCCCTGTTCTGCTGGATCCCCAAATGAGGATACTCTTCAGCCTAAACCCATGTCCCCTCTTTGCCCAGTGCCCCTCAGTCCCAACCCTCAGTCCCTCTATGCTCACTGCTCCTCACTCCCAACCAGAGCCTGCTCCTCTTCACCCTTCTCCTCTGTCCCAACCCACAACCCCCTCCTATTCCCAGTGCCCCTCAATCTCAACCCACAGCTCCTTCCTTCCCCCCAGCAGCAGGTGCTTCAGACCCCCTCAGGAAGATTTTCTTGCAAGGTTTCGTGTATGAGTCTTCATGTGGATTTTACAGTATGTTGGGAATATGTTGGGTTGCTTGCCAAATGATCACTTTTGGCTGGTGTTGGATTCCCAGTCTCCTTGTTATTGGGACAGGAGAAATAAAGGGTTGTTGTCCTTGTTGTGTGAATCGAGGGCAGCAGAACTGTGCTTGGCAGACCCAGATGGAGGGACTCACCCTCAATTCAATAGCACTTGCTAGGCAGGGGACATTGGTTCCAAAGCCAAGTGGGCTGGGGCCTGAGTCCTCATGCTAAACTTTATGTGTTAGACCAACTTTAGGACAGGGTGGCTGTGGAGGGGTGAGTGAGTCCCTAGACAACATAGTGAGTACGGTGCCTTCTTATTTTCCCCCCTTTTCCACCCAGGATGGCAGATGATCTCTACAGAGGCACCTCTGGGCTTGCACTGACTAAGGACAACAGCTGTGAGTGGGGTGCAGAGAGGAGATGGCTCATGTTAAATGACTTTTGGTTGCTGGACTTATGAACCTTAGGAGAAGGACACTGCCCAGCTTATTTGTGGGTGGGTCTTTTCCTCATAGTTTAGGTTTATGTGTTGGGGCTGCTGACATGACTTCTGCTAACCCTGGGCTTGCATTGCAATGTAGACGTACCCTGAGAGTGCAGCTATACTGAGATAAAATCCCTGTGGCCTGGCTGGCCTGGATGATCTGATTTGGGCTCCTGGGGCTCAGGTTGTGAGGCTAAAAACTGCAGTGTAGACATTTGGGCTCAGACTGGAGCCCAGGCTCGGAGACCCTCACCCCTTGTGGAGTCTCAGAGGCTGGGCTCAAGCCCAAGTGTCTACACTGTAATATTATTACCCTATCGCACAAGCCCCACAAGGCTGAATCAGCTGACCCAAGGTTTGAGAATAGTGACTTGGGTGTGCTAATGGCAGTGTAGACATAATGCTAGGCTATGTCCACACTGCAATGAAACATCCAGGGCTGCCCCATGCCAACTCCGGCTCCTGGGGCTTGGGCCGTGGGGTGGTAAATTTGCAGTGTAGACATCTCAGCTCAGGCTCAATACCGGGGTCTGGGACCCCACAAGGTTGGGAGGGAGTTTAGCAAGCAAAAAAGGTAAAATGGCAGTGGAGTATTACCGTGGACTCAGTGGCATTTCTCCATTGGTCTGTCTGCTTTGGGGCAGGGACAATAACATGTCCTGCTGCTTTTGTTGTTTCAAAGGGCGGTTTAGGATTTTCATTCTCAGACACTGGGCACAAAGCAGGACTCAACCCTCAATGCAAATTAAATGAGCTGCCCACAGATTCTGGCAGCCACAATGAGCATTTGGTGCGAGAGCTCAGACCTGCCCCTGTCTCAGAGGGAGGGGGTCAGCTGCGAGGAGACTGGACCACTGTCCTATCAGCTCTTATCTCCCAAACTTTCAATAACTCTATTATCAGTGGCTCTGAGCATAATTTAAACCATAAGAAAAACCACACTGGGCTAGGCCGAAGGCCCATCTAGCTCTGAATCTTGTCTTCTGACAGTAGCCAATACCATGTACCCCAAAAGCCACTCCCCTAGGGACCTGAACCCAGGATCTCCTGCTTACAAGATAAGTGCTTTAGCTAGCTAAGCCATGGTGCTTGCATCTGGTTAAAACACAGTGTCTGACCATACCTGACTCCCTGCCATCTCCACCAGGACCTGACAAGCTTTGCTTGTGTTTGGATTTTGCAAAGCGGAGGAGCAGATGAGGTTTTCCTTCAAGCTGTGTGTGTGTGTGTGTTTGTGTGTAAATCTTTGGCCAGGTCTGCACTACAAAATTATTTCAGCAGAATTATATTGCTTAGGTCTGTGAAAAACTCACAACTCCCCTTCGGTCGGCAGCTCGTGGCTGGTGTACACACTGCAATGCCACATCTGGTGACAAAACTGCCCTGTTTTGGTGACAAAATAAAACCACTTCGATGAGAGGCCTAGAGATTTTTGCAGCAAACTTAAAGGGACAGAGTGCCAGTGTAGATGCTGCCGTTCATTATATAACCATAACTGGCCTCCTCCAGTATCCCATAATGCCTGCCATGAACTCGCCTGCCCTGCATTCTGCTACAGAGCCATGGGACCCTCCCCTTTCATAGCTCCAGGAAGTTCTGACAGCTAAGCCTGCTGTTCTGCTCCGGCAGCCAGGAGCAAATCTCTGCCGTGGATGCTGCTCTCTCCCGCCCTGCAAACACAGAGCAGGTGGCAGGAGCTTCCTTACAGTGGGAGCGGTGGGGCATTGGCATCTGAACTGTGACACCCCCATGATACCCCTTCCTTCGAGGAGGCTCTTACCTTCTAAACAGGGATGGCTGTTTTCTAGTAAAATCACTACAAGGGAAGGAGAAAACTCAAAAGAGGTTGCTCCTGGCGCTCACGTCCGTGAACCCAAATACTCTCTCAGTCCTCAAAGAGAGACCTGGAGAAGGAGACTTGCTGAAGCAAAGCCCCAAGGATCTCTGAGGTTTCCCTGGCCCCTCACCCCTGTCCTGCCTGGCTGATGTCAGCATCTCTCTGTGAGGTCACCACCTCCCCACCACCTTGGACCAATAGTCCGAGGTCCTGCAAAAGGCCTTTGTGATGTCACTGTCACACCCCTCCCTTGCTGTGCCAATGTCCTGCCCCTGGCCAGGCGCTTTGGAGGTTTGAGCTACTCCCTGTGGATCACCCCACCAAAGGAGTGTTCGTTCTAGGCAGCAAGCCGGCTAGACAGGAAAACATCAGACGCTGCTCCCAATGCTACACTCTGTTTTTCAGAAATTAGTCAACTTTATGGCCGGAAGAGACCATTAGAGCATCTAATCTGACCCCCTGCATATCACAGGCCTCCTGTATGACACAAGAGCTACTTTGGGGGCAAAAACATTCCAGAAAGGCATCTAGTCTTCATTAAATGACATCAGGAGATGGCGAATCCACGACTTTCCTTGGTAGCTTGTTCCTGTGGTGAATCATCCTCGCTGCTGAATTTTTGCGCCCTATTTGTAATATGAATTTCTCTTTTCACTTTTCGGCCATTGGGTCTTGTTATGCCTTTCTCTGCTCGATTAAAGAGCCCTTTAATACCCAGTCTTTTCTCTCCCTGAAGGCACTTCAACACTTCAGTGAAGTCACCTTTCAATCTTCTTTTGATAAGCTAAACAGGTTGAGCTCTTTCACTACTCACTAGAAGGCATTTTTCTCCAGCCCTCAGAACATTTGGTGGCTCTTTGCTGCCCCAGCAGAGCAGTTTGCAGGGACCACTGGAGTGGTTCATGGAATGGCTGGTGGAGTGGAGCGGCTCAGACTCCCTGCTTGCAAGAGGGGAAGTATTGCCTCCTAGAGGCACCCAGGGGGTGATGTGTAATTGTCCCAGGTCACTGGGTGGGGGCTCGAGCCAGTTTTGTATTGTTTTATTGAAGCAGAACCCCTAGATACTGAACCCAGCCCTTGTTTCTGCCAACTCAGAGGGGCAGAAGAGTTACAGGATTTTATCACACAACCCTCCCTGTTCCCATGGGGAGAATCTAGGGAAGGGGGAGTCATTCCTCACCTGTGCTCCCAGAAGAACTGTTAGGACTCCTTCCTGCCAGCTACTCACTCCTGGATTCACCCTCAGCTCCTGGGATCTTTCTGCTCCAAAGGCTCCAGAGGCCTGGGGTTGAGAGGGCGTCACTGCACAGTCTGAAACACAAGGGAGGATTCTGGAATTGAAGGAAGGAGCAGAAAAAGGAGAGGAAAGAAACAGAGAGAAAACGCCTCATCTCTCTCCCCTCCCCATCCCAGCAAGAAATGTTACCAAGGATCAGCGTTAGGGGAAATGGTGCCCTGGGTAAAACTTAGACTTTGGCACTTCCCCATCACCCCTGGAAGATCCCCCTCTCCCTTTACCCGCTAGCTCCGGCACTCCCAACCATTGTGCCTCCTTCACCCCAACTCCTGCCCCCTCCTGTGCTCTAACCCCTACACTGTGTCCCCTTTGTCCTTAACTCCCATACTCCCCTCTTGTGCCACCAACCACGCCCCCTCCTGAACCCCCTTGACCCCTAACCCGTGCACCCCTTCCTGTGCCACCAGCCACTGCCATCTCCTGCACCCCCTTCACTCCTAACCCCTGCACCCCTTCCTGTGCCACCAGCCACTGCCCCCTCCTGAATTCCCTTCGCCCCTAACCCCTGCACCCCCTCCTGTACCACCAGCCACTGCCCCTCTCCTGCACCCCCTTCACCCCTAACCCCTGCACCCCCTCCTGTGCCACCAGCCACTGCCATCTCCTGCACCCCCTTCACCTCTAACCCCTGAACCCCCTCCTGTGCCACCAGCCACTGCCCCTCGCCTGCACCCCCTTCACCCCTAACATCTGCACCCCCTCCTGTGCCACCAGCCACTGACCCTCTCCTGCACCCCCTTCACCCCTAACCCCTGCACCCCCTCCTGTGCCACCAGCCACTGCCATCTCCTGCACCCCCTTCACCCCTAACCCCTGCACCCCTTCCTGTGCCACCAGCCACTTCCCCCTCCTGAATTCCCTTCACCCCTAACCCCTGCACCCCCTCCTGTGCCACCAGCCACTGCCCCTCTCCTGCACCCCCTTCACCCCAACCCCTTCCCCCGCTCTTTTGTCCCCAACCCCTGCGCCCCCTCCTGCACCCACGTGCGGACAGTGATCTGTGTGCATGGAGTAGCTAGCATTGCTCCTCCCTGGGATGCTGCTCCTCCGGGTACCCCTAGGGGCTGTGGGCGTGGGGAGATGAGAAGTGACGTCATCCGAGCTCCCTGCATCCAGGCCACTTTCCTCAGCTGGGCTGCATAAGGGGAGGGCAGAGAGCAGCAGCTTCTGATGCTCCCCTCACAGCACAGCCAAGGTGGGGAAAGTGACCAGGACGCATGGAGCACATAGTGTTTCTCCTCACTCCCCCCAACCCTCTATGGGCCCATGGAGGAGCATTGGGGCAGGGGAGAGCAGTGAGCACCTTTGCACTGCCACACGGTGCCCTTTGACCCCCTGGAGCCTTGGGTGGCTGCTGGGGGACCCACCCCTAGTGCCGGCCAGGCTCCCCAGCACAAGCAGCAGAAAACACAGGGAGACTGGCCCCACACTGAGCAGCGGTAGCCTGGGCGGCACATAATGGAGGTCGGGGGGGCTCAGTCTCCCCAAACCTTGCATCACCAAGGGGACAGTGGGGCCCATGACTGGGACCCCGGCCAAATTAGGCCACCCTGCAAAAGTCTCCCCTATGTCAGCCCCAGGGCTGGAGGAGCTCCCACTCCCTGCTACGGCCCAGGGGCTGCAGCAGGGGTACGGAGCTTCTCTGGTCTCAGGGCCGCAGCGGGGCAGGGGTAAAGGAGTGACAGGGTGGGGCTGGTGGGGGAAGGGGTGGAACAGAGTTGACAGTGGATGGGGCTATGGGTGGAAGGGGGCAGAGCCACAGACAGAAGGGGGTGCAAGGTTCTGGTGCTGGGGCCCCCACACTTGTGGTCCCCATAATGTGGGGTGTGACTCCTAGGGAGACACAAAGGAACATTCATGGGGGCACCTCAGGGCCTGAGTCAGCCCCCATGGAGGGCAGGGAGGAAGCACGACTCAGCCCCACTCTGTCCCAGCTCTTCCCCAACCCCACCCTCAGTCTGGGCCTCTGGCTCCCAGCCCAGCGATGACCCCCTTGCCCCTGTCCGCACCCCTCTCCCCAGCAAGCAACAGGCCCTCTCCCAGCCCTGCTTCTCGACCGTGGCTTCCGAGGGGCCACAGCCATGGCTAAGAGGGCACAATGTGAAATATTTGGGGACCACTGTTTTAGCGTGATGTCCTCAATCCTTCTCTGCAGTCCAATAAAAGTTATTCCTCACCCATCTACCCCTCCATCAGGGAGGGGTAGATGGGTGAGGAATAGACTAGGTCTGTTCTGCTGCCCTTCACTCATACAGGAAGGAGAATAACATTTTATTCCACTCAATCCTAATGTGATTTGTACCCAAGACCATCCCAAACTGGTCATTTTGGGGAAGCGGCCCCATCATGCTGCATAGCTAGGCAGAGTAGGTGTGTCTATGCAAACACGGTCTGTTCCTGAAGTCTTTCCCCAGCTCCTCACTAGATGTGAGGGGGGAGCTCATTCAGACCCTGCTTACGCTTAGTATTTAAAAGCTCCTTAGTGTCCCTATCTCTGTCGGCCTTAGATTTCTCCTCCTGTCCCTTTTGTCACAGCTCAGATGAGGTGGCCCAGTGGTTAAGGTGATGGGCTGCTAATCCATTGTCCTCTGCATGCATGGGTTCAAATGCCATTCTCACTGGATGCATTTAGTCTTGACTCTTCCTTTATAGACAACCATCTCCCCACTTGGTACAATAACAGACACAACAATGTTGCTTCTTGCAAACAAAAACCTTCTCAGAAACTCCAACACCCCCCCCCCCGGCTTTAAATAAAATGTCTAAATCGCAGATTTCTAAAAAATGTCTCTAGTTCTGTATTTCATAGTTTTTATCTTAAAAGCTAATGTTTCCTCAAGCTGAATAAGGCAACGCTTCAAAGGAAAATGTTAGAAATGCTAGGGGAGAAATAGGAAAGGAAAAAGCCCCTTTTCTCAGGAGATACAAACTCGACTCCCTCCTGTCTCTATCACCAGTGGATTTTGCATCCCTCCTTCTGAGGTGTAAATAAAATAAAGAGGAGACAAGGTGGTTTGGCACAAACAAAGGTAAGTGTAGTCAGGGTAAAGGTACAGAAAGCTGGGGGAACAGGGGAAAATGCAAACTTAATGAATACAATGAAACAGTGACTGGGTTTGGGAGCCTAACGCTCAGGCCCATAAACCCTCCCTTGGAAATTAGAAAACACTAAACAATGCCCCAACACAGAAACCTTTCCCCACTGTTCAGGTGAGGTGGATCCCAGGTGCCGGTGCGACGCCCAGGACCTTCCACTCTCCCGCTGCTTTAGAGCCGTTGAGGAGGAGCACTGGGGAGTCCAGACGACGGTTGGGTTTCGTTGCTGGCACGGAGGCCCTCTGGGATGCTGGACACCAGGAATGCAGGACGGCAGGAATGGGGGTGACAGGCCTCCTGTTCCTCAGTCTCACGGTGGGACCGAGGGGGTTCTTCACTCTCTAGCTTGGGAGCACTGTGAAGACACGACCGTGGACGGGTGACTCAGAGATTCCCTCCTTCCTCATCACTGCACAACTGTTATCTTTTGTCTGAGCCAGGCAGAGTTTATCTTCATCACGTTCTATCCATCCACTTCTCAAAGTGTCATGTGATGAAGCATTCTCCGTTGTCTGTGCTTGGAGATGATGCTTTGACTTCTTTAATCCTCTATCAGAGTCGCTATGAGTGGAGATGAAAGTGTCAAAGACCTGGGAGAGGAATTCAAATGGATCCCAAACACAGTGCGATCATTGGGAGTTTAAATCCCAGGTTCCATCTATTGGCAAAGCCACTTCTAACAAGGTAGCTGTTTTGTCCCCCATTATGGCACAAGTTTGAAATATGGGCAGCATAGAGCCAATATTCATAACATCAACTACAAAATGATACACATCTAGAGATAGCATCATTATAATCAGCCAATCAGAACCTCTCCATAGACCCCTTACATGACAACCTTTCTACAGTATTGGCTGCAAATATAGAACAGTGGTCGCAACAGTGATCTGCACAGTTACAGATTATGTCAATAACGTCACAGGAGGTGACATGGCATCAGTGAGACTGATATTGGAATAGCTTTCAGTTTTGGTGTCCTCATTTGAAAAAGTTGTTGTGAAATTGGAGCTAGGGCAGCAAAGAGCTACCAAATGTTCTGAGGGCTGGAGAAAAATACCTTCTAGTGAGCTATTGAAAGAGCTCAACCTGTTTAGCTTATCAAAAGAAGATTGAAAGGTGACTTCGCTGAAGTGTTGAAGTGCCTTAATGGAGAGAAAAGATTGGTTATTAAAGGGCTCTTGAATCTAGCAGAGAAAGGCATAACAAGACCCAATGATTGGAAGGTGAAAGAGACAAATTCCTATTACAACTAAGGCACAAATAGTCAACAGCACGGATGATTCACCACAGGAACAAGCTACCAAGGAAAGAGGTGGATTCTTCATCTCCTGATGTCATTTAATGAAGACTAGATGCCTTTCTTGAATGTGTTTGCCCCCAAAGTAGCTCTTGTGTCATACAGGAGGCCTGTGACATGCAGGGGGTCAGATTAGATGATCTAATGGTCTCTTCTGGCCAGAAAGTCGACTAATTTCTGAAAAACTGAGTGTAGCATTGGGAACAGCGTCTGATGTTTTGCTGTCTAGCCGGCTTGCTGACTAGAATGAAGGCTCCTTGAGTGGGGTGATCCACAGGGAGTAGCTCAAACCTCCAAAGGTCCAGGCCAGGGGCAGGACATTGGCACAGCAAAGGAGGGATATGGCAGTGACATCACAAAGGCCTTTTGCAGGACCTAAGACTTATTGGTCCAAGGTGGTGGGGAGGTGTTGACCTCACAGAGAGATGCTGACATCAGCAAGGCAGGACAGGGGTGAGGGGCCAGAGAAACCTCAGAGACCCCTGTGGCTTTGCTTCAGCAAGTCTCCTTCTCCAGGTCTCTCTTTGAGAACTGAGAGAGTATTCGGGCTCACGGACATGAGCACCAGGAGGAACCTCTTTCGAGATTTCTCCTTCCCTTTTAGTGATTTTCCTAGAAAACAGCCGTCCCTGTTTAGAAGTAAGAGCCTCCTGGAGATTTGAAAGCTGTTCAGTCTGATCCATCTGGTGACAGGTGAATTCGAGCATGGAAAACACGAGCTTAAGGAGCAGAATTTTATTCTGCACCTGGGATTTTGTCCCTTAGAATCACTGGGGCCATTAGGGTTTGTCCTTTTTGTTTCACCTCTTCCTCCATCGCTCCCTCCCTCCTTTCTCTTCTCTTGCTTCCTTTGTCCTTTTACCTGTTCCCCTCCCAACACCAGGAGGGAGGGGGAGAGATAGAGTGTGTGTGTGGTTTTTTTAGTTTTTTGCAGGGCAGTGCTCTGCAGTTCTCACTGTGGGAGGTCTACCCAAAAATGTGAGGCTGAACTATTCCCCGGGAAATGATCCCCACTGGTGACCTGGGCCATCCTTTGGGCTCTCTGGTGAGATCCCTCAGCCTCCCATCCTCAGTCTCTACCCTGATTGGCGGAGTCGGGGGTTATTGACAGGGAGGAGACTCAGGTCCTTGTTGTTCTCTTTATAAGTCAAAACCAGTTCTATGTTTGATGAATTTTGCCGCTTCTCTGCATTAGTTGTCTCTGAGCAGTTCATGATTCTCTCTAACATTGCAGTTCTCCTCAAATACTTGCTGAATAGTTATTGTCACTGTTGTTGGTCTGGAGCTCATCTAATAGCACTTTATTCAGGTCATTCAGTGTCTGAAATTCAAGATCCAATGGGTAGTTTGAAAATCAGGGCTCTTGGGTCCTATTCCCAACTCTGCCTCTGACTGGCTGTGTGACCTAAAACAAGTCAATTCTCCTTTCTCAGCCTTAGCTTCTCCCTCTTTCAAGTAGAAATAATAATGATCCGCTCTTACCTACCTGACGGTGGGTGGAGGATGGGGATCCATTGGAGAGTGTCACTAGGAGTAGGGCATAATATGAGGTGTCCTATCACGTTTACTCAGAGCAGATTAACACGTAATAGAATAGCTGAAATAGTCTATTTTATTTGCATTTTTTTATTTTGAAATTGTTAAGAGCAGCAATGACTTAACTCAGACTGAAGCATCTTATCTAATGTTTGAGATCTAAGTGTCTCCTCTTTGTGTGCGAGGAGACAATTTAACACACTCTGACAAACAGGAGATGCTTTTGTTTTGCAATACAATATTTTTGCAAAGAACTTTCATCCCACTTGTTATGATTTTGAGAAACAAACCGTATTAGCCTGAATGGGATTTTCTGACAGAAAATGGATTCAATGCACTTAGGAGCACAGGGTTGGAATTCAAAACGCCCTTAACAAATTGGGCACTTGGTCTTCTTGAGCGAAACTCCATGGTTGGGCCCCTCTCTCTAGACTGGGCTGAAGTGAAACCCCAGAGCCAAACACTCCTCCCAGGTACCGAGCTCTGACCTTGAATGATCAGATGCCGCTTAGCACTGTGAGAGCAGCTTTTGCTGGGGGATTCTCCCAACACTTTCCAATAGCGGGAAAGTATGAAATCCCTATTTGACTGCTGGGGACAGAGCCCTAGAGTGTGGAGCAACTTGCCGAAAGTCCCCCCAGGAAAAGGAAAACAACCAGCAGTGGAACCAATAGGAAACCCAGCAATGGAACTCAGGAGTCCTGAGGGTGTGCTAAGGTGTCCTGATGTCCCGATTTTATAGGGACAGTCCAAATTTTGGGGTCTTTTTCTTATCTAGGATTCTATTACAACCAGCCCAGTCCCGATTTTTTCACATTTGCTGTCTGGTCACCCAAGAGTGTGCACATGTGTGGGTCCCAGCTGCTCCCTGCCCCCTTCATTGAAGCAGATGTGCATGGTTACTGCCTTGGGAACTGCAGGGCACCAGTGGACATGGAGTTGGCTGGAGGTAGGGTCTGGCTTCAGGCAGGGCAAGGGATGCGGGGCTGGCTGGCTTCAGGCTGGGGGGTGCATCAGGGTTGGCTGGAGACAGGGTAGGGGGTGCGGGGCTGGCTGCAGACAGGGGGTGCAGGGCTGGTGCAGGCTGGGGTGTGTGGGGGCTGGCTGGCTTTAGGCAGGGCCACAGGGGGGAGAGGCAGGAGTTGGCTGGAGACAGGGCAGGGGGTGTGTCAGGGGCTGGCTGTGGGGCTGGCTGCAGGCAGGGCAGGGAGGATGCGGCTGGTGCGGGCAGGGCAGAAGGTGCAGGGCTGGATGGAGACAGAGGATGGCTGCGGGCAGGGCAGGGCAGGGGGTGCAGGGCTGGCTGCAGGCAGGGCATGGGGCAGGGCCCGTGCAAGGATGTTTCATGCCGTAGGCGAAACTTCCACCTTGCACCCTCCTCCCCCGCGCCCCCGCCCTAAGGCGCCCCACCCGTGGCAGCTCCCCCCTCCACCCTGAGGCGCCCCTCTTGTGGCAACTCCCCCGCTCTGCCCTGCAGCAACCCCCCTCGCCCCAGCTCACCCCCTGCTCCGAGCACGAGCACCCCAAGCACATCGTGACCGCTTCACTTCTCCTGCCTCCCAGGTTTGTGGCACCAAAGCCTGCCAGGTAGTCAAGCACCCTCCTCTGAGCCACAGCAGCCCTGACAGTTGACAATAGAGGCACCTTAACCCCTGAGTTCCTTCAATGTTTCCCCCTTCGGGGTCCAGCTCTGATCACCAGATACTCGGGGTATGTCTATACCACCTGCTGAATCGGTGGGCATCGATCGATCCAGCGGGGTCGATATATCGCGTCTAGTGTAGATGCAACACATCGAGTGCTCTCCCCTTGACTGCTGTACTCCAGCTTGGTGAGAGATGGAGGCAGAGTCTACGGGGAGCTGCAGCAGTCGACTCACCACCACTGTGACATTATGAGTATAATCTAATATCTCATTGAAAGGTGACAGGGCCAGAAAGAGTTAATTAACTCACCTCACCGACTGACCTGACCCATGGGTGAACCTTAAGAACTGCTTAGCAAGATATGTAAATTTACAGAGCTTTGAAATGCAAGTCTGCATTGTTAGAAGTAGAAGGGGAGATTTTTGCTCAGGTCTTGTGATGTAAGCAAACAAGTCTTGTCTGTTGCTATAATTTTAATTCAAAGAGCAAAAAAGGAATATTAACATTTAGGATGGTATTTGAGTGAAATAGTATTATTGTCTATGTGTCTCTTTGAAGGTTGTGGTAACCTCTATTTGAACTGTTTAATGAATAAATTCCCCTGTACTAATTGCCAGGATGTTTGGAAGGAGAGCTAAGCCTATTGTTTTCTCAGGCCGAAAAGCTGCTGGAAATGTATAAGAAGCCTGGGACACGATCCTTCTTCATCTCATATCTGCTTTGGGTTTCAAGATGGGGAAACCTTAAGCCACAAGGATTGTGATCCCCAGTCAATGACTGGAGCCACCCTGAATATGGAAATTGGACTATAACCTATGGACTATTTCAAAAAGGACTTTTGGCTACTACAAGCTCACCTCTACTATGTATCTGAACCTCAAGAATTGAATTCAAGTCTATATGTCTATTAATCTTTTAACCAACATTCTCTCTCTTTTCTTTTCTAATACATTTTAGCTTACTTAATAAGAATTGGCTATAGCATGTATTTTAGGTAAGATCTAAGTTTGTAATAGATCCTGAGTATGTGGCTGATCCTTTGGGATTGGAAGAATCTTTTCTTTTATATGATGAAGTAAGATTTTCAGGAATCATCATCATATCTGACAGGTGTGTCTGGACGGAGGCCTGAGGCTGGGTACTTTAAGGAAACTGCGTGGCTTAAACTTCTAAGTAACCAGTGAGGTACTACAGAAGCTGCTTTGTGCTGGCTTGGTAAATCTAAGTATTGAAATCACCACCAGCATTTGGGATTTGTCTGCCCTGTTTTGTTTGCAGTTCACCCTGATTAAGTGACCTCAGCTGGCTCCCACAGGGAGCACCGTCACACCTACATCCAGGCTGTAGGGGTCCGAGGGATCTTAGCGGCCTTGAGGTGCACAGATAACTAGTCCAGGCCGTAGGGGTCCCTGGGGGGCTTAGAGAGTTTTTGGGGGGACACAGATAACAATCTCCAGGATCTAGGGGTCCCAGTGGGGTTTAGGGGGTTCATGGGGGGCATAGATACCTACGTCCAGGATGAAGGCATCCTGGGAGTCTTAGGGGATTTTTGGGGGCCCCAAGATACCTGTGTCCCTGCTGTAGGGGTACCAAGGGGTCTTAGGGGTTCGAGTGGGCACAGATACGTATGTCCAGGCTGTATCAGTCCCAGGGGCTATTAGAGGTTTTGTGAGGGTACAGATATCTACATCCAGATTGTAGATGTCCCGGCGGGGGGATAGGGGGGCTGTGGGGGTACAAATACCTACATCCAGGTTTGTAGGGTTTCCTGGTCGGTTAGGGGGTTTCTGAGGGGCACATATACCTACGTGCACACTGGAGTGTCCTGGGGGCTTATGGAGTCTATATGGGGCACAGATAACAATGTTCTGGCTGTATAGGTCCCTGGGGGGCTTAGGGGGCTTGTGAGGGGGCACAGATACCTAAGCTCAGGATGGAGGGTTCTACAGGGGTCTTAGGTGTTTGGTGGGGGGGCACAGATACCTACGTCCAGGCTACAGGGGTCCCGGAAGGGCTGAGGGTCTGTAACGGAGTGTGGGGGAGTCCGGTCCTGCACCTCTCTTCCTGGGACACAAGGTGACTCTCAGCCAGCCAGTAAAACAGAAGGTTTATTGGACAGCAGGAGTGAAGGATACAGCAGAGCTTGGAGGCACAAGCAGGACCCCTCAATCGAGTCCTTCTGGAGGTTCAGGAAACTTAAATCCCAGTTTCGGATTCCCTGAATTCCAACCACCTAGACCAAAACCGAAACTGAACTAACTCCCTCCAGCCGGCCCCTTCCTGTGTCCAGCTTCCCTGGCAAAGGTGCTGACCCCCTCCCCCCTGCCTAGCTCACGTTACAGGCTGAGCACGTGTCCGGTTCTAAAGTCACCCCCTGCTCTCCCATCCCCCACACAGACAGTCCCTACTCCATCACAGTAATGCCCAGAGCATTTCCCTCATGGAGCAACAGTGACACCGTGTGGCCGTGCAGGTTAATGCCCAGAACATTTCTCACATGAAGCAACAGTGACACTGTGTGGCCACGCAGGGTAATGCACAGAGCATTTCCCGCATGGAACAACAGTGACACCGTGTGGCCACGCAGGGTAATGCACAGAGCATTTCTCTCATACAAGAACAGTGACGCCGTGTGGCCACGCAGGGTAATGCACAGAGCATCACACCTACGTAGAGGCTGTAAAGATCCCTGCTGGGGCTTAGGGGTAGTGAGGGGCACAGATAGCTACGTCTAGGCTGGAGGGATTCCGGTGGGGATTAGGGACTTCATAGGGGACACAAAATATCTACATCCGGGCTGGAGAGGTCCTGGATGGCTTAGGGGGTTGTGGTGAGCACAGACACATACGTCCAAGCTGTAGTGGTCCCTGGGGGTTTAGGGAGTTGGTGAGGGGCACAGAAAGCTATGCATGGTCTGGAGGGATCCCTGGGGGACTTAAAGAGTTGTGGTTGTGCAGATACCTATGTCCTGGTTGGAGGGGGCCCTGGGGAGCTTAGGGGGTTTGTGTGGCATACACATAGCTACAGCCAGGCTGGTGGGGGACCTATTGGTCTTAGGGGCTTGTGGGAGGCAGAGATACCTATGTCCAGGCTGGAGAAGCCCTGGTGAGGGCTTAGGGGGTTCCTGGAGGTCACAAATATCTACTTCCAGGCTGGAGGGGTTGTGGGGGTATTTGAGAGTTGTGGGGGGGCACAGATACCTATTTCGAGGCTCTAGGGGTTCCAGGGTTGCTTTGGGGCATTTTGGGAACAGATACCTATGTCCATGCTGTAGGGTCGCTGGGAGGATCAGTGGGTTTGTGAGGGTGCACAGATACCTACTTCCAGGCTATAGGGATGTTGGTGGGGCTTAGGGGTTTGTGGGGGGCACAGATACCTTCATCCAGGCAAGAGGGGTCCTGGGGGCCTTAGGGGGGGTGGGGGGAGCTCAGATACCTATGTCGAGGCTGGAGGGGTCCCATCGTGGCCTAGGGGGTTTGTGAGGGGCACATATACCTGCGTCTAGGCTGGAGGGGTTTCGGGGGTCTTAGGAGGGTTGTGGGGTCTGAAATACCTATGTCTAGGCTGGAGGGGTCTCAGGGGGGATTATGTGTTTTGGGGGGAACAGATACCTACATCGCGATTGTAGGGTCCCTGGGTAGCTTAGGCGCTTTGTGGTGGTCACAGATACAAACATCCATGCTGTAGGGGTCCTGAGGGTCTTTGTGTGGCTCTGGGGGTCACAGATACCTACCTACAGGCTGGAGGGGTCCTGTGGGTATTAGGGGGTTTGTGGGGCGTACAGATGCCTACATCTGGGCTTGCGGGTTCCCTGGGGGGCTTAGAGGTTTGTGGGGAGCACAGATACCTTTATCCAGGCTAGATGGGTCCCGGTGGGATTAGGGGGTTGTGGGGAGCACAGGATACCTATGTAAGCAGAAGCAGGATGAACTCTACCTTGACATCTGGTGGTGAATTATGGAGAGTGTAGAAAAGGAATTTCAGGGGCTGATCGTGTTTGCATAGGCACACCCACATCCTCCTGACACTGCAACGACAGCCTGGGATGGCTGCTTTGGCAGCTGTGGTATCCCCGGTTTATTTGTTGTTGGGGCATGAGATGTGGAGTGTTGTCACCCTGATTGTGTGGATGAGGAACTGTGAAACTGCTTTGAGACAGGGATTCTCACCATCAATTGAGTGGCACTCGCTAGACAAGGGAGTGAGCTCCTTGGATAAACCAAAAACATGGAATTGCACTTTTTTTCTTTTAACCAGTTGAAGAGTAAAGCTGAAATTTGATTCTTTTTACAATTGAAGTTCTAGGTTCTTGAGCTGAAATCATTAAAGAGCCTTCTTAACCAGTAAATGATTCTGAAGTTAAGTTGCAGAGCAGCTGACAGAAAGAAGCAGTTTGTGGGATGGTTGGAATAGCCCACGGGGGGAGATGAGCTGAGTAGTTTTTTAGGACAGCTGGAGCAGATCAACGGTCAGCTGGCAGAACAGAGTAGCTGGTGGACCGAGCTGAGCAGTTCATGGGGAAGGCGGAAGCAGGATCCCACAGAGAGGCAAGGCAGTCAGCAGTGGACCACGTAAAGTGCTCCTTTCTGCCCAGGCTGGCAGGGGGGAAAAACCCTGCAGATAGACTCTTGAACTCTGGGGTTGCGCAACTGTGGGTGATTTTGGGGTTGCTGGACTCTTGAAACATTTGAGGTATTGGACTTTCGAGTCTTGGGGTGATTTGGGGATTGCTAGACTCAAGAGCCCAGGGAAAAGGACACGGCCTAATTGAGGTGTTTTCCCAATTTAATGCTATGTTGTTTATCTCACGTTATTAAACATTTTCTGCTACACCCAGACTCTGTGCTTGAGAGAGGGGAAGTATCGCCTCTTTGAGGCACCTAGGGGTGCGTATGTACAATTTTCCCATGTCACTGGGTGGGGGCTCGAGCTGGTTTGCATTACGTAGTAGGGAAGGGACCCCTATGTATTGAACCCAGTCCTTGCTGCTATCAGTTCAGCCTGGCAGAAGGGTTCCACCTACATGCAGGCTGAAGGGGTCCCTGGGAGGCTTAGGGGGTTCGTGGGGGGCACAGATACCTACGTCCAGGCTGCAGGGGTCCCAGAGGGGCTTAGTGGGGGGCACAGATATTTATGTCACGGAGTGTGGGGGAATCCGGTCCTGCACCCCTCTTCCTGGGACACACAGTGACTCAGCCAGCCAGTAAAACAAAAGGTTTTTTTGGCCAACAGGAACGAAGGATACAGCAGAGCTTCTGGGCACAACCAGGACCTCTCGATCGAGTCCTTCTGGGTGTTCAGAAAGCTTAGTTCCCAGTTTGGGAATCCCTGAATTCCAATAACCCAGCTCCAAACCAAAACTGAACTAACTCCCTCCAGCCGGCCCCTTCCTGTGTCCAGCTTCCCAGGCAAAGGTGCTGACCCCTCCCCGCTGCCTAGCTCGAGTTACAGGCTTAGGTCCTGTCCCTCACCTTACGTCACCCCCTGCTCTCCCATCTCCCACACAGATAGTCCCTACTCCACCAGGGTCCCTACCCGTGGGGCCACTAACCCTAGCTCCAGGGGCCCTACCCATGGGGCCCGTAAACCTAGCTCCAGGGGCCTTACACGTGAAGCCCCTAACCATAGCTCCAGAGGCCCTAACTGTGCGGCCCCTAACCCTAACTCCAGGGGCCTTACCCGTAGGGCCCCTATCCCTAGGTGCAGGGGCCCTTCAACCTGGGGCCCCTATCCTTAGCTGCAGGGGCCCTACCAGTCAGGCCACTAACGCTATCTCCAGAGGCCCTTCACGTGGGACCCCTAACCCAAACTCCAGGGGTCCTACTGCTTAGGGCCCTAACCCTAGCTGCAGGGGTCATACCCATGGTGCCCCTAAACTTAGCTCCAGGTGCCCCATCCCTGGGGCCCCTAACCCTAGCTTTAGGGACCCTGCTCGTAGGGCCCCAAACTATAGCTCCAGGGGCCCTACCCATTGGGATCCTAACCCTAGCTCCAGAGGCCCTACCCTTTCCTGGCTGGACATGTGCGAAGGATAAAACATACATCCTAAATGAAACAGTCTGACTTTTTATTATGGAGAAAAAACAAGTTTTAAAACGTTTATATGTTGGAGGACTTGGCCATACAGTATCTGAGGCTGAACTGCAGGAAAGATTCAGCAAGTTTGGAAATGTTACAGATGCGGAAATTGTTATCAGGAAAGATGACCAGGGGAACACTATGAAGACTTTTGCTTATATCAACATTAGCATTTCTGAAGCAGATCTTAAAAGATGTATGTCTATTTTAAATAAACCTCTCAACCCAGCTACAGGGCTCTACCCCTGGGGCCCCTAACCCTAGCTACCGGGGCCCTACCCATTGGGCTGCTAACCCTAACTCCTTAGACCCTACCTGTGAGGCCCCCTAACCCTAGCTCCAGGGGCCCTAACCGTAAGGTCTCTAACACTTGCTCCGGGGGCCCTACCACTGGGGCCCCTAACCCTAGCTCCAGGGACTCCTTCCCTGGGGCCCCTAACTCTAGCTCCAGGGGCCCAACCCGTGGGGCCCCTAACCCTCGCTCCAGGGGCCCTACCAGTGGGACCCCTAACCCTAACTGCAGGGCCCCTACCTGTGGGCCCCTAACCCTAGTTCCAGAGGCCTTACCCGTGAGACCCCTAACCCTAGCTCCAGGGGCCCCATACCTGGGACCCCTAACCCTAGGTCCATGGGCTCTACCCCTGGGGCCCCTAACCGTAGCTCCAGGCACCCCACCACTAGGACCCCTATCCCTAGGTCCAGGGCCCACCCCTAGGACCCCTAACCCTAGCACCATGAGCCCCACCCTGGGGCCCCCTCACCCAGAGGCCCGGGTCCCTACCTGTGGGGCCCCGAACCCTAGCTCCAGATGCCATACGCGTGGGCCCCTAAACCCTAGCTCCAGGGACCCGACCCCTGGTACCCCTAACCCTAACTCCACGGGCCCCATCCCTGCAGCCTCTAACCGTAGCTTCATGGGCCCAGGCCAAATGACCCCGAAACCCTAGCTACAGAGTCCTTACCCGTGGGACCCCGAAACCTAGTTCCATGGTCCCTACCATTGGGTCCCTAAACCCTAGCTCCAGGGACTATACCCGTGGGGCCCCTAAACCTAGCTCCAGGGGCCCTACCTGTGGGGTCCCTAACCCTAGCTCCAGGGACTCTACCCATGGGGCCCCTATCTCTAGCTCCAGGGGCCTTACCCTTGGGAAACCTCACCCTAGCTCCAGGGGCCCTACTCCTAGAGCCCATAACCCTAGCTTCAGGGGCCATACCCGTGGGGCCCCTAAACCTAGCTCCAGGTGCCCCATCCCTGGGGCCCCTAACCCTAGCTTTAGGGACCCTGCTCGTAGGGCCCCAAACTATAGCTCCAGGGGCCCTACCCATTGGGATCCTAACCCTAACTCCTTAGACCCTACCCGTGAGGCCCCTAACCCTAGCTCCAGGGGCCCTAACCGTAAGGTCTCTAACACTTGCTCCGGGGGCCCTACCACTGGGGCCCCTAACTCTAGCTCCAGGGGCCCAACCCGTGGGGCCCCTAACCCTCGCTCCAGGGGCCCTACCAGTGGGACCCCTAACCCTAACTGCAGGGCTCCTACCTGTGGGCCCCTAACCCTAGCTCCAAGAGGCCTTACCCGTGAGACCCCTAACCCTAGCTCCAGGGGCCCTACCACTGAGGCTCATATCCCCAGCTCCAGAGGATCTACTCCTAGGGCTCCTAACCCTAGCTCCAGGGATCCTACCCATGGGACCCCTAATGGAAACTCCAGGGGCTCTAACCCTTGGGGCCCTAACCCTACCTCCAGGGGCCCCATCCTGGTTTCCCTAACCCAGCCCTAGGGTCCCTACTCTTGGGGCTTCTTCCCCTAGCTCCAGGGGCCCTACCCGTGGTTCCCCTAACCCTAGCTCCAAGGGCTCTACCCGTGGGACCTTACCCTAGCTCCAGGGGCCGTCCTCGTGGTGCCCCTAACACTAGGTCCAGAGGCCCCACCCCTGGGAACCCTAACCCTAGCTCCAGGGGCCCTACATGTGGGAATCATAATCCTAGTTCCAATGGCCCTACCTATGGGACTCCTAACCTTAGCTTCCAGGGCCCTACCCCTTGGGTCCATTACCAAAGATCCAGGGGCCCTACCCCTTGCGCCACTACCCCTATCTCCAGGGGCCCTCTCCGTGGGGCCCCTAACCCAAGCTCCAGGGACCCGACCCCTGCATCCCCTAACCCTAGCTCCAGGGGCCCCATACCTGGGGCTCCTAACCCTAATTCCAAGGGCCCTACCCGTGGGCCCCCTAACGCTTGCTCCATGCACCCTGCCCGTAGGGCCCTTACCTTAGCTAAAGAGGCCCTACCCATGGGGTCCTTAGCCCTAGCTCCATAGACCCCACCCCCTGGAAACCCAAACACTAGCTCCAGGGGCCCCACCCACGCGAACACTAACCCTAGCTCAAGGGCCAATCCCTGGGGCCCCAAATCCTATCTCCAAGGGCCTTAGCCATGCGCCCGCTAACGCCCAGCTACAGGGGCTCTACGCATGGAACCACAAACCCAATTTCCAGGGGCCCTACCTATGGGGCCCCTGTCCCTAGCTCCAGTGTCCCAACCCGTGGGACCCCTAACCCTAGTTCCATGGGCTCTACCCCTGTTCCCCTAACTATAGCTCCAAGCACCCCACCACTAGGACCCCTATCCCTAGGTCCAGGGCTCACCCCTAGGACCCCTAACCCTAGCACCATGAGCCCCAGCCCTGGGGCCCCTAACCCAAACTCTAGGGTCCCTTCCTGTGGGGCCCCTAACCCTAGCTCCAGAGGCCCTACCCATGCGACACTAACCCTAGCTATAGGGGCCTTACCCTTGTGTCCCCTAACCCTAGCTCCAGATGCCATATGCGTGGGCCCCTAACCCTAGCTCCAGGGGCTTGACCCCCAGTACCCCTAACCCTAGCTCCAAGGGCCCCCATCCCTATGGCTTCTAACCCTAGCTCCAGGGGCCCAACCCATGGGGATCTAACCCTAGCTACAGAGTCCTTACCCGTGGGACCCCCAAACCTAGCTCCAGGGGCCCTACCCGTGGGGCCCATAACCCTAGCTGCAGGTGCGCTACCCATGGGGCCCCTAACCTAGATCCAGAGGCACTACCCATGGGACCCCTAAACTTAGATCCAGGTGACCTAACCATAGGACGCCTCACCCTATCTCCAGGCGCCCCACTCCTGGGACCCTTTGCCCTATCTTCAGGGGCCCCATCCCTGGGGCCTTAACCCTAGTTCCAGGGGCCCTACCCATGGGGCTCCTATCCCTAGCTTCAGGGACCCCACCCGTTGGGCCCCTAACCCTAGCTCCAAAGGCCCTACTTTTGTGACCCCTATCCCTAGCTCCAGGGGGGCATACCCCTTGGGCCCCCAGTCCTAGCTCCAGGAACCGTACTCGTGGGGCCCCTATCCCTAGTGTTAGGCCTGAATAAAGATATTGCAGACAAAACCAGGT
The DNA here is from genome assembly GCF_025201925.1 of Gopherus flavomarginatus. Taxonomy (NCBI): domain Eukaryota; kingdom Metazoa; phylum Chordata; order Testudines; family Testudinidae; genus Gopherus; species Gopherus flavomarginatus. The sequence goes on along the minus strand of NW_026115061.1, from coordinate 558,837 downwards.
ATGCTAACCTGACCAATGTCAGGCTAACAGAGGTTTTTGGGTAATTCCTGAGTGGAAAACACTGAGAAGCAGCAGCATGTCTCACAAGCGCTGGGAAAAAGTGAGATAAGCGAGAAGCTGCATTCCTGGCATAGTACCAGATGTGCTGTGTTAGGGCAGCTCCTTCGAAGAACTGATAAGAGCCCTAGTTTCCCAGCCTCCTTGTTTTCACTCCCTGGTTTTGTTCGTTGTTTGTTTTAACTCCCCTACATTTCTAACTTTAGGTATGTATGTATACTAAAGGTGTCTAGTTTCTAGTTGTTAAAAGAAGGAGTGGGTTGCTCCAGTGAATAATTTATGACGCGACAGAACTGTCTATATAGGCTTATACTAAGATTTAAAGAGCGGGCTGGTTCTCTCGGGAGACGAGCTGCTCTATATTGATGCGTGCACTTGTCAATAAAGAGCTTTTGATCGGACCTTGCTGGTGTTGCCTGTCTCTCTCGTGGTCAGACAACTAACTTTGCCATCTGGGGGTTAGAGTCCCTGACACTAGCTCCAGGGGCTCTATCCCTGGGGCCCCTGACCCTATCTCCAGGGGCCCCTACCGTGGGGACCCTGAACCCTAGCTCTATGGGACCTCCCCATGGGGCCCCTAGCCTTAGCTCCATGGGCCCTACCCGTGGGGACCCTAACCCTAGCTCCTGAGGTCCTACCTGTGGGAGCTCTAACCTTAGCTCCTGGCTTCGTGCCCATTTGACCCATAATCCTAGCTCCAGGGGACCTACCCGTGGGACCCCTAATCTTAGCTCCAGGGGCCTTACCCCTGGGGTGCCTAACCCTACCTTCAGGGGCCCTACCCGTGGGGCCTCTAACCCTAGTTCCAGGGGCCCCACTCCTGGAACCCCTATCCCTAGCTCCATGGGCCCCATCTCTGGGGCTCCAAACCCTAGCTGCATGGGCCCTAACCCCTGGGTCCCCTAACTCTAGCTTCAGGGGCCCTACCAGTGGGACCCCTAACCCTAGTTCCATGGGTCCCACCCCTTGGACCCCTAACCCTTGCTCCAGAGCCCCATTGCTGGGGATCCAAACCCCTGCTCAAGGTGCCCTGCCCATGGGGCCGCTAACCCTAGCTCCAGGGGCCCCACCCCTAGCCAACCCGAACACTAGCTCCAGGCACCCCACCCCTGGGACCCCCAACCCTTGCTCCTGTGGCCCCATCCCTGGGGCTCCTAGCCCTAGCTCCAGGGTCCCTACATGTGGGAACCCTAACCCTAGCTCCAACGGCCCTTCCTGTGGGGCCCCTAACCCTAGCTCCAAGGTCCCTTCTTGTGGGACCCTTAACCCTATCTGCAGGCCCTGTACCCCTGTGCCCCTAACCCTAGCTTCAGAGGCCCTACCCATGGGGCCCTTACCCTAGGTCAAGGGGCCCTATGCATGGGTCCCCCAACCCTAGCTCAAGGGGCCCTATCTCTGGGGCCCCTATAAACCTAGCTCCAGGGGCCCTGCCCGTTGGACCCCTTTGCCTAGCTCCAGGGTCCCTTGAAACACTTGGGAAAATGTGTTTTGACTGTTCAGGCATTGGGAGCTCAGCTAAGAATGCAAATGCTTTTCAAAGACTGCGAGGACTGTGGGATCGCTGGAGTCCTCAGTCTCCCCTCCCTCCCTCCATGAACGTCCATTTGATTCTTTGGCTTTCCGTTACGCTTGTCACGCAGCACTGTGCTGAGTCCCGGCTGTGGACTCTGTCTATCATAGCCTGGAGATTTTTTCAAATGCTTTGTCATTTCGTCTTCTGTAACGGAGCTCTGATAGAACAGATTTGTCTCTCCATACAGCGATCAGATACCAGTACCTCCAGACGGTCCACACTGGAGCTCGTTTTGGATTTGGGACTGCATCGCCACCTGTGCTGATCAGAGCTCCATGCTGGGCAAACACAGAAATGAAATTCAAAATTCGCGGGGCTTTTCCTGTTTACCTGGCCAGTGCATCCGAGTTCAGATTGCTTTCCAGAGTGGTCACAAGGGTGCACCGTGGGATACCTCCCGGAGGCCAATACTATTGAATTGCGGCCACACTAACACTAATCCAACATGGCAATACCGATTTCCGCGCTACTCCCCTCGTCGGGGAGGAGTACAGATATCGGTATTAAGAACCCTTTATATCGATATAAAGGGCTTCATTGTGTGGACGGGTGCAGGGTTAATTCGTTTTAATGCTGCTAAATTCGGTTTAAATGCGTAGTGTAGACGAGGCCTAAGAAAGCGGCTGTTTGACCCACAAACAACGACAAAGTAAAACCTGCAAGAGCAGCCTTTCAGTTCAGAGGCCTGAAAATAAGATGTTACTAATAACTGATGAAAGAGTTACAAACGACTCAAAACCATACTCAGAATAAACCAAATGGGAACACAGACAACACCATTTTTCTTCACTGCTCTTCAACCACGATATTCTCCCCATAGGGAGGTCCACCGCTCCTGAGGGTTCAGTGCCACTGTAACAGGGTGATGTGTGCAAGGGATGGAGGAAGCTGCTATTCCATCTCCCTAGTCCAAAAATCAGTTTAATAGCTAGTCCTGAGATAGAGGAAGTATCAGTTATTAAAGTCATAAGAACTAATTTAACATTGTGATTCCAGCCAATGTTAAAATGATCTAACATTCAGGTAAATAGAAACATTTCTAGTCCTCTGCATAGAACGCTCAAATGATGCAAAAATAGCAAGTTTGCTTTAAAAAATCATAAAAGGGGTGTCATCCAGAATCTGACACTTGGTGAAACGTAAGTCTAGAACACACAACCAGTTTGGGGATTGTGCTCTGCTTCTTAACAATCTGCCCTGAGGTTGCCACTCACAGTCACAAGCTACTCCAGATGGCTGGGGCCTTCTCATGGATCAGTAACTGGTTAGCAGCTTGGAAAGAAAGAGTAGGACTAAATAGTTGTTTTCGCAGTGGAAAGGGGTAAATAAAAGGCTTCCAAAGTATGAGACAAGGCTACAGACATTAGGGCTGGTCAGTTTAGACAAGACCGTAGAGCACCAGTTCTCAACCAGGTGTCTGCCAAAAGAAACCAGGCTTGACCCACATCCCCAAGCCACCAAGCCTACCTGCCTGCATTGAAGGGGGAGAGAAAGGGCACAACAAAAAATTGCAGCATCAATGCAGAAGAGAGAACTCTTCCCCTGCCATTATCAGTAAGGGTTGCCTCACAGCCACTGATTCCCTGAACAGAAATAGCAAAAGTCCAACCACAATTCTACTTACTTTCCACTACAAGAGATATTGGGTGGGAGCTGCTCTCTTGAGACTGTCCTGCTGCTGCCCAGGCACGTGGCAGACCGAGCTTGGCCCGCAAGCCGAGGGTTTTGATCGCTTGAAGGCCCAGAGGGAAAAGAGACAAGTGCTCGTGTATCAGAGAATGGCTTTGATCCAATGACCTCTGGGTTATGGGCCCAGCATGCGTCCGCTGCACCACTCTGCTGGCTCTTTACTCCTCCTGCCACCCAGCCACCTCTATCTGGATTAGTGCCTTACGAGCTCTCACGCTGGCAGGCATATGTGCCGGCTGCTAGGCAGCTGCCCTGGTCACAGGCTTTTACAGCTTCTACAGGGTAAAAAGGATCTATTTGGGGTTTGGACCCCATTGGGAGCTGGGTAGCTGAGTGCCGGAGATGGGAGTATTGCTTAAACTGTTTTCAATTAAGCCTTCAGCTCATGGGGGATGAGGTTCAGCCTTTGATCCGTGTCTGCAGCAGGCAAGCGCCTCTGGCTCAATCGGCCCCCACCCTGCCCCCACTGTATTAGCAGACTAAAACCTGGAGCAAAGGCACACGCCTTGCAAGGGAACAGGAGCCGGGATCTCGAACAAATGTCAACATTTTAGTAAGATGACGTTTAAAGAAGAAAAAGATGTACGGTACAGCATTTAGGTGTAGAAGTTTCTGGTGATCAGGGAACAATGTACAGATTACCCAGGGGGTGCAAAGTTCGGTTTAAGATCGGGTGGCGTAAGGAATACAGAATCTGCAATAGCCCTGACTGGGGGTAAAAGGTTAACGTACAGACACTGAGTTAGGAGGGTATGTTGTCCATGTGAGGGCTACGTTCAGGTGTGGAGTTTAAGAAGCGGGTACGACAATGAGAATGGATTCACCCGCGTTTGGTGAGTTTTAACATTCAGTGTTTTTTAATCTTTTCCAACAATCTAGTTTAAGCAGGGTCTCTATGAACTCTACCCTGCCATCTGTTGGTGATCTGTTGTAAAGGCCTTTTGGGCTGATGTCATTTGCATGGTTACACCCAGCACAGATTGCATGAGGGGAGTGCTTGTCCAAATGGTCATTTCAGCTGCTGTGGGATCCCCCATCTCTTTGTTATTGGGGCAGGAGTAATCAAGTGTATTTTCCTGTTTAGTTTGGATCAAGAAGAGAGTAACTGTACCTGGCATTTGAGGCCTGAGAGCTTGCCCGTCGCCTGGAAAGGACTCATCATTAAGGGGTATGGGTTCCAAACCCCGCCCCCTTCCCAAGTGTGTGGGAAGTAGGAATAGATTTTTGTTCTTGGTCTGATTGATTTTGTGTTTGGTGTCTAAAGACAGAGGTATTTTTTAATATCTTTAGAATTGTTGTTAGCACTGAAGTTTCTCATCTTAAAGTTATGCTATTAGATTTCTTCTACAGTATATTTTGGTGCTGAAAAGTAAAAGGTTGCTTTGTGTATGCTGTTATGGAGTGAAGTAACAAAGGTTGGTTGCAGAGAGGGTGCATGTGCCACAAAAGTTGTGCCTGTCTCACCCCAGCTGTGGTCCCAGAGTCCAGAATTTGCATAAACTCACCCCCTTACCTGTGACTAACAAGCTTGCCCTGCTAACTCTTCCAGCAAAACAGGCCAAAGAAAGTGTATGCAAGCCCTGTACTGCAGCCCCAGTACTATTTTCGGTTCCTTCCCACAGATCTTTCACTCCGCACCAGTCCAGTTCCTTGCTGTTGCTTGTCCAACCACTGCGTGCATGTGCTAGACCGGACCCTGAGCTGATTCCTGACTGTTGTGCTCCATACAGCCTGGCCTGTCTGTGTCTCTGTGGTGCAATGGGTCAGCACGTTTGGCTCTTAACTGAAAGGATGGTGGTTCAAGCCCACCCAGGGACAGTGATAAGCCTGTGCTACTTCCTTGCTTTCCTGCGGGCAGTGCCAGCTTTAGGCCAATTCAACCAACTCCCCTGAATCGGGCCCCGCACCCAAGCCCTACTGCTGCACTTTACTAGGGTGGCCCAACTTCCCCAGGGGGCAATTTAAAGGGCCTGGGGCTCCCAGCAGGGACTGGAGCCTCAGGCTGTTTAAATTGCCACCAGAGCCCCACTGCTGGAGACTTGGGGGCTATTTAAAAAGTCTGGGGCTCCCCTTGCTTCTACCGGCCCGGCCCTTTAAACAGCCCCCGGAGCCCCGCCACTTCCCCAGGGCTCCCGCGGCTATTCAAAGGGCTGGGGCGGTGGAAGCAGGGGAGCCCCAGGCCCTTTAAATAGCCCCCGAGCCCTGGGCTGCTGCTGCTACCTTGGTGGAGGAAGGGGCACTTACCATACAGGGTAGGCTGTACCCCCTGTACCCGCACCCCTGCCCACAGCCAGCCCCTGCTGCACCCCCTGCCCTGCCTGCACCAGCCCCGCACCCCGTGCCCTGTCTCCAGTCAACCCTTGCTGCACTCCCCTGCCTTAAGCCAGCCAGTCCCACACTCCTCTGTCTCCAGGCCTGCCAACACCTGCGCACTCCCCTGAGGCCCTGCCTGAAGCCAACCAGCCCACTCCACCCCACATCCCCCTGCCTGCTGCCAGCCTCTGTCAGCAGCCAGTCCCACACACCTTGCCCTGCCTGCAGCCAGCCCATTTGCAGCCAGTCCTGCACCCCCTGTCCTGTCTGCAGCCAGCCCCTCACGCCTTGCCCTGCTTGCAGCCAGACCCTACCTCCAGTCAGCCCCTGCCCTGCCTCCAGCCAGCCCCATGTCCACTGGTGCCCTGCAGTTCCCAGGGCAGTAACCCTGCACACATGCTGCAATGAGAGGGGCAGTGAACAGCTGTGACCCACACATGTGCACAGGGTGACCACACAGCAAGTGTGAAAAATTGGAACAGGGTGGGGGTAATAGGATCTTATATAAGCAAAAGACCCCCCAAATCGGGACTGTCTCTATAAAATCGGGACATCTGGTCACCCTAGCACACCCCCAGGGAGTGGCGGGGACCCACACATGTGAAACGGAGCTCATTTCTAGTTCAGGCCCATCTTTTTAAAAAAGAATTTTAGGTAGGGTTAACATACATCCGTATTTTCCTGGACATGTCCAGCTTTTTGGTTCTTAAATAGACAATCTGGGAGAAATTTTTAAAAATATGGGTGTATGGTAAGCCTATTGGTACAAAAAATACATACTGTGGCACATCCCTTAAATCAGAACTTTTTACAGGGAACCGGCTGCTAAGAAATGAAAAGCTTTTATTTACATGGGTTTTTTTTTAGTCATCCCTGCTGGGGCCCCGCCGAATATGTTCGAATTGGGCCCCGCACTTCCTAAAGCTGGCCCTGCCTGCGGAGAGCCTCAAAGGTCCCATTTTGCTGCCTCTTGGCCTCAGTGCGTTCAGCTAGTGGCCCAAAGACCGGGCTGGATGTCATTCAGAAACCCATCTCCCAGCAGCTGTTCCAGAGGCTCAGGTTTAATCCTCAAGGCCGAGCACAAAAACTTTCAGCCAGGAACATTTCGCTCTCTCCCCGCCTCCGCCCAAGTGGCAAAGGAGAAGCAGACGAGACACGCCGGCTCAAAGACGTCTCCCTCCCACTTCCCTGTAGGCTGTGCAAAGCTCTTGGCCTGCCTCACGCCTTGTCAGGAAAGCGCGGCCATGCTACTCACGCCTGAGTCACGTCCGCAGCCTGGCCTGCCCTGGCTGACGGTGTGCAGAGCCACGCCCGTCAATGGCAGTTTGAGTCAGGAGCCTAGGCTCTTTCCCCTGACAACCACACACACAGCACTGCCTGGTGTCCCGAGAGCCTCCTTCCTGTTCTCCCGCAGCACACGCTGCCTGCCAGTGTGGGTGGGAAAAGGGGACCAGGAAGTACTGCAGCCTCATTCCAGGACAGGAGGCCCTCGCCATACCCAGGCCTGCCTCTTGCCTTCAGTTCAGGTAGCCTCATGGCCTAGGCTCTTGGTGCTCTGCTGGTCACTGCCTTGCTGGAAGGCCCTGAGGGAAAAGAAGCAAGCACACATGTAGCAGAGGATGGCTTTGATCCATTAATCTCTGGGTTATGGGCCCAGCACACTTTTGCTGCACCATTCTGCTGGTTTTTCATGACCGCTGCCACTCAGCCACCACTATCTGGATTAGCACCTTATACGCTCTCACACTGGCAGGCAGATGCGCAGTCTGCTAGGCAGCTGTCCTGGTCACAGGATATTACAGCTTCTACAGGGTAAAATGGATCTTTTTGGGGTTTGGACCCCATTGGGAGCTGGATAGCTGAGTGCCAGAGACGGGAGCACTTCTTAAACTGTTTTCAGTTAAGCCTTCAGCTTCACCCTCACCTGAAAAGTACTCACCATTAAGGGGTATGGGTTCCAAATGCCAAAAGCATGTGGGAAGTAAGAATGGGTGTTTAGCTGTCTGTGGTTGTTTTAGTTGATTTCCTTTTTGCTGTTCCTGGTGTGTAAAGGCAGAGACATTTTTGAATCTTTTAAAATTGCTGTTAGTGCTACAGTCCCTCACCTTAAGCTTATGCTATTAGATCTCTTCTGTGATATATTCTGGTTCTGAAAGGTGAAAGGTCGCTCTGTGTGTGGCATTATGGAGTGAGGTAGCAAATGTTGGTTGCAGAAATGAGGCATGTGCCACAACAGTCCTGCCCCCCAGCTGCATTCCCTGAGTCCAACCTGCAAAATTTCCATGCAGTCAGAGTGGAAAAGAGCATTTTACCTAACTGTGAAGTTGCTTACAACTTTCAGTGTGTAAGTGAGATCAGAACCCCCCACTCTAAGTACATCTAAAATTTATACTTAACTATTAGTGATCTTAGGTCTGTAGCATAGAACTGAATTTGTACTACAATTACAAAAAGCTTTATTTTTAAACTAGAAAAAAAAAAGCCAAAAAATCTGCAGTTAGAAACTTCAAAAAAAACCCATAGTACTAAATTTAAATATTCATTTTCAACTTTTTTTATTTCACTATGCTTTGGAACCCATGTCCCTTGCCTAATGAGATATTTGTAGGTTCGGGTGACTCCCAAAAGCATGAACTGCTAAGGACCGTTCTACTGTCCTTGATTCATTTCAGCAGGATAACTACACTTTATTACTCCTGCCCTAATAAGAAAGAGATTGGGGATCTCACAGCAGCCGAAATGACCATTTGGACAAGCACCCCCATCATGCAATGCGGGGTGGGTGTGACCATGCACATCAGCAACAAAAGACTTTTACAACACATCACCAACAGATGTCAGGGTAGAGTTCATTCTGACCCTGCTTACATCCTCCCCACAACCAAGAATTGGTGCTCCTGGTAAATCACACTCCCTATTATACCAAATCATGGGTATTGAATGCTGAAGTCACAGCTAGCAAAAGTAGCCACCCATCTCTGCCCTGCAGCATCCAGCTTAGCCCTTGTTAACACATAAGTCAGTGGATTGTTCTCTGTCCATACCTGAAACTAAGCACCACACAAGTAGTCTCCAAAGTTCTCAGTGATGGCCCATTTCAAGCCCAAGAACTGCAGCTGGTGGATGGGATAGCAAGTTTCGCTATCACACAGTCCTCAGCTGGCAAAGGCTACAGATTTACATTTGCCTTCCACTTCCTGGTACGAGACTGCTCCCAAACCCTCCAAACCGGCATCAGCATGCAGGATAAATGGCTTGTTTGAGTCATCAGAGACTAGGACTGGCATATGAATCAGGCAAATAATGATTTCCCGTAAAGCTCTGTCACATCTCTCATCCCGCCATGTCCCAAATGGAGAGGAGAGGAGCCCCTCCCCTGTCCCAGCCCAAGAACACCAGATCTGTGGAGGCAAGAAGTCTGTAGCCCAAACCAGCTGGAGCTGCTGGGGAGAGGAGTTCTCCCCTCAGCCCAGGCCCACTGGAGTTGCTATTGCAGTGAGGGAGAGATGTCTTTCATCTAGTTCTTAGATGCCCTGATAAGAGGGAGGTTGAGTTTTTTCTTCCTACCTACAGCTCAAACTTCTTTTTCCCCCACCACTTTCTGCTCTAGCCTGATCTCCCTCTTTCACCTCAGTTCTCTTTTTCCTGGTCTTGTTCCAGAGCCCTGACAGCCCAATTCTCTGCCCTAACCCCGTGCCCTCTACTGCACCCTGAACCTCTCATTCTAATCCCACCCTAGAGCCTGCACTCCCAGGGCCAGTGCCCTCATCCACCTGCACTCCAACTCTCTGTCCCATGTACCCTGATTTAGGGTGTACTAATAATATTAATTTGGATAATATGATGAAAATTTAATTTATTAGCTTACATTTTATTTAATTTAATTGAGTTACAAAGTTACAGTTGCTTTACTGCTATTCAATAGATACATAGGGCATTATATGCAACAAAGTTTTGGTTAATGTCTCTTACCACACTTCCTTGATAACCTGGTCGTAAGAGACACAGAACCAGCCTTGCAGTTCAGGTTTCTCAATTCTTGAGTGAAAGATGCAGCGCTTAGAAAAAGCTACTGTTACTTAGGGTTTACTTGACTAAGTTAAACTTAAAATCAAAACCTAATAAACAAAGAATAAAAACTTACGGAAATGGAGCTTAGCCTAGTTCCTTTGAAACTTAAAGTTTAAGAACAAGTACAGCCTACTGCTAGTACATAGAGAGAGAGTGGAGGAAGTAAGTCAGAATGATAGAGTGAAGTGCTCTAGTGAGGTGGGTTACCTCTTTTATAGGGCACAAGCACCGGAAATCCTTCCTCCTATGTCCAAATTTCATTCCTCACCCACAAAACGTTAGGGTACGCTTACTTCACAGGCTAGTATGTTTGTGCATGTTGATGACATGTACATATGCACATAAGTTCCCTTGTGTTGTACCTGTTAAGTCTGTGGGTAGAATACTGAAAAAAAACCCTATGCCATTCTCCATTGTCGATTGGTCTAAGTAAAGGTCTTAGACAGGCATGAGTACTTATCTATTTAAGTAACAAGATACAGGTCAACTTTGCTTTCTTAGTAAAAGGTCACAATATAGATATGCTAACCTTGCCTTAGCTTAACATACAGGATATGGCCTGTAGGGTCTCGTAAGTCATGTGCCCCAGCCTCCTAATCATTTCTGTTGCCCGCCGCTGGACCTTCTCCAAATTGTCCACATCCCTTCGCATGTGGGACCCAACCCCAAAAGTACCCACATTTCACCCCAATGGCCCCCAAATGCCAGATTTTAATATGTACATAGGGTGCTCCCATGGTCATGTCACTCCCGAGCTCTCCAGTGGAGCCTGCTGGTGGAGAACAAGGTCAAAATCAGCCAGGACGTCGCTCAGTCAATTCCCTGTGCTCCCAGCAGGTGGTATCGGAAAGCTCCAAGATGGCTCACTTCCCTTTCTCTCATCAGCTTCAGACCCCAGGGTTACAAATGCCCAAACTAGTTGGGATTCTGCCCTGGGCTCAGGGTGTGGGGCTGCTCTGAGGGGATGGACTTGCACACTTGGGATATTAGTGCAAAGATACAATTTCAATTTCTCTTAGAGAAATTTGAGGGCAATTTATATTTGGTAAAAAATCTTATTTCGTGAAAGGAAAGCTGCAGTGATAGCCTGGTTACTGGGTTGCAAAACACTTTCCTCTTGCAAGAAACAAGAAGTTAGAATTAGACATTTACATCATTTGTTCCAATGTTGGCACAGGTTTAATTTTGCTTCTGTGCAGGTTTGTTTCAGGCTGTGACTGTTTTGGTTTATTGGGTTGTTTTGGTTTTTTAAGTTGGAATGGAGATTTTAATTGACATTTGCTGGATTCGAATGGCTGACCTGCAACACCAATTTTGACATACTTCTGCATATTTTATACAGATTTGGCCAGTATTCAAGGATTCAATTCCTTTATAGGAGGTTTTAGAGTTCAGACTTATTTATTTGATGTTATGTTATCATCCTGCTGTAGCACACCTTTTTGATAAAACCTTGAAATTATTAATTTATGGCATTTGTTAGTTTTTATTTTTAAAAACAAAGTTTTTCTTAATGTTTGGGTTTTAAATTAAGCATTGTTTTTGGTTTCAAATTTTCATTTAGGTTTTGGGTGTTGATGGGATCTTTAAGAACTTTGGATTTAATACTAAAATTTGGACAGATTTAGCTTATTGAAAGTAAACTGTTCACTATTTTATTTTAATAAAGGTTGTATTGCTGTAAACCGTGGCCAGTGGGAGAGGAGATGAGCCTGGCCTTTAACTGAGAAGGAGCAGAGGCATGGGAGAGGCCAGGTGATGAGGGGGCACAACCCCCCAATTTTTTTTGTCTACCCACCTCAGTCTCCCACCAAACGAGAAGAGTCTGATGCCACTCCTACTGGTCACGGGGTATCACTGCTGCTCCATGGGAAACATGCTCTGTGCATTACCCAGCTTGGTGAGAAATACACTCTGTGGCTTACCGTGACTGGTCCGTGGGTGTCACTGCTCCTAGAAGGCAGACACACGCTGTGCATTACACCACCTGACAGCTGGGTGTCATTGCTGTATCAATGGAAACACTTTCTGTGCATTACCCTGAATGACCACGAGGTGTCACTGCTGCTCCAAGGGAAACATACTCTGTGTGTTACCCTGATTGGCCACTTGGTGTCACTGCTGCGCCAAGCAAAACACCTTCTGTGCATTACTCTGACTGCCCACTGGGTGTCACTGCTGCGCCAAGGGAGACATAAGAGCGGCCAGACTGGTTCAGACGCAAAGTCCATCTAGCCCAGTATCCTCCTGTCTTCTGACAGTGGCCAGTGCCAGGTGCCCCAGAGGGAATGAACAGAGCAGGGAATCATCAAGCGATCCACTCCTGTTGCCCATTCCCAGCTTCTGACAAACAGAGGCTACAAGCACCATCCCTGCCCACCCTGTCTAAGAGCCCTTGATGGATCTATCCACCATAAACTTATCTAGTTCTTTTTTGAACCCTGTTATAGTCTTGCCCTTTACAACATCCTCTTGCAAGGAGTTCCACAGGTTAACTATGCAACTTTCTTGAGTTTACCCCCCCTCCCCTGGCAAGGTTGTATATGGAAAAGAGGATGAGGATGAGGAGAGCCATGATGTGTCTGTCAGTGGCTGGTGCCTCAGTTTCGTCTAGGCAGCAGTGTTGCAGGCTCCTTTGGTCTGTGCCCATGCAACTGTGTCTGAGGAAGGAGAAGTAGAGGCTCATTCTTCCCAGCCCCACGCCCCACCCCCAGCAGCTGGGGAATCCAGGCCAAATTTAATCCTGGTAGCTGGGCTGTGATTAGCCTGGGCTGGGGTAGGGCTGGGGAGGAATTGGGAGGGATACAGACGCACCTGCTGTGAGGGAAGATCTTCCCATTCCCTGCCAACCCCATTCACTCCTTGCAGCACGGCACATCCTAGCATTTCTTTCTCTGTCATGGGAGCTGTCTGCTGCTTCTTCTCCCTTAGCATCATCTCTCCCCATCCTGGAGCACTAGCATTGCCCATCCTGTGCAAACAGGTAGGCCCCGGTGTGCCCCATGGCACTGCCCTGCAATTGTGGAGGCAGCTGTTGGATGGAGCCATATCAAAATATGGGGGTGGGCAAGGCTGGGGACCAGGACTCCTGGGTTGTCCCCTCAAATGTGGGAGGGGAGTGGAGATTAGGGGGTAGAGTGGGGCAGGGACAGGGCTGGGATCCAGGGCTACTGCTTTTTCTGGTTTTCTCCACCTCCTGCAGCTGCCTCGATCCTTTCAATGTGTTTCTTGTTCCATATTCATTTGCTGACTTGTGTAAATCACCCCAGAGGTGGCTGCATCTCAGTGTTGGGTGAAGCACCCTTGGCTGCATCACCTCCTAACCACGTCTCTCTCCCCCTTCGGGTGACCCTGCAGCACTCAGCAAACATCCACAAGATCATGGGGCACTTTGTGCACTGCGCAGGCAGGGGCCAGGCGCCCAGCCCTCCCTCCAGAGAATGGGACACAGCATCGACTACTTTTTACAGGGATTAAAAAGGGGCAAAGGAGGGCAAATCAGAGGAGTAGGTGGCCAGGGTCTGAGCAGAGGGTGGAAATTGACTGGTCGGGGGTCAAGCAGCTGGAGGCAGAGTTAGGAGAGGGACTGAAGGCAAAGTCAGGGAGGTGGGAAGGAGCCGGATTTAAGCCCGGAGGGAGGCGCTGCCAGAGGGTTAAACCCCGGCACAGGCAGGGGCCGAAGGGGAACAGTTATCCCGGTGGGCTGAGACTCCAGTGTTTGCAAACATGGGTGGGGGGAGCAGAAGGCTTTTTTATTTCCCCTCTCACAGGCAGCAGCTCTCAGCATGGACTTCCCAGGGCTGGGCTCTTAAAGGCACAGGCATCCCACTGCCTAGACACTGCAGCTCCTCTCTGATGTAACCTACTGAGGTGCTGCAGTAGGAGACTCAATTCAGTGAAACTGGGCATTCCCTATACGCCCCCCAGCCAGGGGGCTGTGCACCCCTTCCCCGATTTTCCCCAACACCCCCTCCCTCAGTGGTCAGGTAGTTACATGCAGCGCTGCCAATGTTGTCATTGGTTGCAAATTTGAATGGAAATTGAAACGTTAACACACACTTTAAAAGCAGATACAAAGTATGAAAACTACTTGTACCTGAGAAAGTCAAATAGGTTTGGAAAGTCTGGACAAAGCCGGGTTTCCTCACCCAGCTGTTGTGTTTGCTGACAATGTTGGTGCATTGGCTTCGGCAGTGTTGGCCAACCTTAGAATTTCAAATGATGATTTGTAAGCAAGGTGTGAATGAGCTCTCCCCTGGCAGCTACTGATGACCAGGGTTGGGGGGAAGCTTTGGGACCAGACTGTATTTACATGAACTCACCTACTCTGCTGAGGTATCCAGCGGACAGAGCTGGGCTGCCTCTGCTCTAGGTGCCCGGAGGAGGGAAGGTGTGTGGGGCTCCAGCCTGGGACTCTTCCTCCCTCCTGCCAAGCCCTGACTATTAATCCCAGCACTGGCACTCCTTTCTTCAAGCGCCATGTGGGCCAGAGGAAACGTGTGGTAGGAAGCACAAGGGCCAAGCTTGTGAACATCAGGTGCAGCACCAAGAATCCCAACTATCAGGGTAGCAAGTTCTAGAGCCCTATCCCATTGTGGCCATCCCTGCCAAAGACCTTTCTCTCGGAGGTGAGTCACCCAGCAGGAGGGGAAAGATTCACTCTTACACAGCTGGAGACAGGGGAGTTGAGCTCTGGGGCTTTACCACAAGCATGGGTGGGTGGCAAGTTTGTAGAAATTTTGGTGGTGCCCAGAACCCGCCCCCAAACTCCACCTCCACCTGCCTAAGGCTCTGGGAGGGGGTTTGGGGGGGATTAGGGTGCAGGATTCAGGCTTTAGGATGGAGTTTGGGTGCTTCTGTGTAGGCTACGGCAGGGTTGTAGAAAGGGGTGAGAGGTGCAGGCTCTGGGGGTGGGAAGGAGTGTGTGGGAATGGGTGCACCCTCTGGGAGGGAGCGTAGGGCTGAGGATGAGGGATTCATGATGCAGGAGGGGGCTCAGGACTGGGGCAGAGTATCAGGGTTCAGAGGGAGCTCAGGGTTGGGGGTGTTGGAGAGGCTGAGGGCAGCCTGCACTAGGACTCTGGGGCAGCAGTTCTGCCCAGAATCCCTCTACTCCAGCAGCAGAAGCAGGCAGGGGACAGGCACATGCTGCTTTTTGTCAGGCAGGGATGCACCACAGCAGAGGGGAGGGGTGCCAGGCAGGGGCCAGGGGAAGAGACCCAACTCCAAATATTGCTGGAGCAGGGCCCCCAGCCCTGAATGTTCCTGGAGCACGATCACCACAAATGTATATAACCTGCCGCCTATGACCACAAGCCAACACAAGGTCCCACTGAGATTTGAACTCAGATTACAGGATTCAGAATCCTGAGTGCTGCCCATTACACCACGGGAGCAGCTTGTGCTGCCTTCTCTGCACATGGGTGACCCTCATGGGGCTGGCTTGTGTAAGGGGGCTCTTGGCCCTTTACTAAAACTTAGTGTGTGTGTGGGGGGGGTTGGTTGGCTAGTTCCGAGCACCAATAGAAGGGGGAAGGATCAATGGGAAATCAGGACCCTGAGACTGACAGTCCCCAGGGACAATGGGGAGAGGCCAAAGCTCCAAGTTAGCTGCATTGACAGGCCAGAGAGTGTAATAAGAGAGTCACCAGGCCAAGGGGTCCCATCCTCCATGTGAGCTGGAACTGCCTGGGCGAGAGTGGGGCAGAGCTAAGGAGAGAGCAGGAGCCCGAGAAGAGCCGGGGAGCAGAGCTGTGCAGGTGCAGTGCCTGAAACTGCTGCATGTAGGAATTTGCAACCTGTAGCAGTTACTGATACCTGAGGTTATTCTTATTTGCTGACTTGTCCTAATTGGCTAAAACTTGACAGTGGTTTCTCTAGCAAAGGCCAGTCCCTGGCCCCTTGGTCCAGACATCCTCCTTCATATCAGGCTAGGGTGACCAGATGTCAAAGATGAAATATTGGGATGTGGGGGGCGGAGCAAAAAAAAAAAGCCAGAGGGCCCCCCTGCCGCTAAGCGGAAGTGGCACAACCCCATCTCCTACCAATTCTTGGCTCCAATCTCTGCTACACGCCCAGCTCCCCCATCCTCTCACTCCTGGGCCCAGCCTGGGCTCCAAGCTCTGCAGCCGAGCCATGATCCGGGCCCCTCCTGCAGCTCCTGGGCAAGGGGTGAACCAGGCAGCTCCTGGCAGGAGCGTGTCCGCCCCACTTGTGTCTCCGCCCCCCGCCCACCTGGGCCCTGCTTGCTCCATGCTGCCCCCACCCCAATGTGCTGCCCGCAGGCTGCAGGGCAGGAGCAGCTTCTGCGCTGCGCTCCTGGCCATGGCCATGGCCAGTGTGCAGACCTGCGGGGGAGGGGCGCAGCCTTCCCTCTACAGGTCTGCAACAGGAATGTAAAGCAGCCGTTCCTGCGGGAGTAAGGCGCTGTCATCCCTCCCTAGCACTGCCAGAGGACTGGGCAGCAGCAGTATTAGCAGGGGCAGGGCGCTTTATTGTTTCCCCGGCTCTGCGAGGGGACTGGAGAGCGGCCGTTCCTGGGCGCGTGGTGTGCTAGGTTCCTTCCTAGCTCTGCGACGGGAGTGGGGAGCGGCCGTTACTGTGGCGGCGGGGCACTGGGTTCCCTCCCAAGATCTGTCAGGGGCCTGGGGAGCAGCACTTCCTGCGGGATTAGGGCGCTGCCTTCATTCCCTAGCTCTGCGAGACCACTGGAGAGCAGCCTTTCCTGCGGGATTAGGGAGCTGCCTTATCTCCCTAGCTCTGCGAGACCACTGGGGAGCGGCCGTTCCTGCGGGATTAGGGCACTGCCTCCTCTCCCGAGCTCTGCGAGACCACTGGGGAGCAGACCTTCCTGCAGGATTAGGATGCTGCCTCTCTCCCTAGCTCTGTGAAACCACTGGGGAGCGGACGTTCCTTCGTGGGCGGGGTGCTGGCTTCCCTCCCCAGCTATGCCAAGGGCCTGGGGAGAAGCCCTTCCTGCGGGATTAGGGCGCTGCCTTCTCTCCCTAGCTCTGAAAGACCACTGGGGAGCAGCCCTTCCTGCGGGATTAGAGCGCTGCCTTCTCTCCGTAGCTCTGCGAGACCACTGGGGAGCGGCCGTTCCTGCGGGATTAGGGCGCTGCCTCCTCTCTCTAGCTCTGTGAGACGACTGGGGAGCAGCCCTTCCTGCGGGATTAAAGCGCTGCCATCTCTCCCTAGCTCTGCGAGACCACTGGGGAGAGGCCCTTCCTGCGGCATTAGGGCGCTGTCTCCTCTCCCTAGTTCTGCGAGATCACAGGGGAGCGGCCCTTCCTGCGGGATTAGGGCGTAACCTTCTCTCCCTAGCTCTGCCAGACCACTGGGGAGCGGCCCCTCCTGCGGGATTAGGATGTTGCCTTCTCTCCCTAGCTCTGCAAGACCACTGGGGAGCGGCCCTTCTTGTGGGGGCGGGGCGCTGGCTTCCCTCCCCAGCTCTGCCAGGGGCCTGGGGAGCAGCCCTTCCTGCGGTAATAGGACGCTGCCTTCTCTCCCTACCTCTGTGAAACCACTGGGGAGCGGCCCTTCCTGCTGGGGCGGGGTGCTGGCTTCCCTCCCCAGCTCTGCCAGGGGCCTGAGAAGTAGCCCTTCATGCGGGATTAGGACGCTGTCTTCTCTCCCTAGCTCTGCGAGACCACTGGGGAGCACCTTTCCTGCGGTATTAGGGCACCGCTTTTTCTCTCTAGCTCTGTTATACCACTGGGGAGCGGCCCTTCCTGCGGGGGCGGGGCGCTGGCTTCCCTCTCCAGCTCTGCCAGGGGTCTGGGGAGCAGCCCTTCCTGCGGTATTAGGACGCTGCCTTCTCTCCCTAGCTCTGCGAGACCACTGGGGAGTGGCCTTTAATGCGGGATTAGGGCGCTGCCTTCTCGCCCTACCTCTGTGAGACCATGGGGGAGCGGCCCTTCCTGCGGGATTAGGGCGCCGCCTTCTCTCCCTAGCTCTGCGAGACCACTGGGGAGCAGCCCATCTTGCGGGATTAGGGCACCTCCTCCTCTCCCTTCCTCTGCGAGACCACTGGGGAGCGGCTCTTCCTGCGGGATTAGGGCGCTGCCTCCTCTCCCTAGCTCTGCGAGACCACTGGGGAGCGGCCCTTCCTGCGAGATTAGGGCGTGGCCTTCTCTCCCTAGCTCTGCGAGACCAATGGGGAGTAATCCCTCCTGTGGCATTAGGATGCTGCCTTCCCTCCCTAGCTCTGCGAGACCACTGGGGATCGGCCCTTCCTGCTGGGGTAGGGTGCCGCTTTCTCTTCCAAGCTCTGCGAGACTACTGGGGAGCGACCGTTCCTGCGGGATTTGGGCGCCGCCTTCTCTCCCTAGCTCTGCGAGACCACTGGGGAGCTGCCGTTACTGCGGGATTAGGGCGCTGCCTTCTGTCCCTAGATCTGAGAGACCACTTGGGAGCAGCCCTTCCTGCGGGATTAGGGCACCGTCTCCTCTCCCTTGCTCTGCGAGACCACTGGGGAGCAGCTCTTCCTGTGGGATAAGGGCGCTGCTTTCTCTCCCTAGCTATGCGAGACCATTGGGGAGCGGGCCTTCTTCGCGGACGTGGTGATGGCTTCCCTCTCCAGCTCTGCCAGGGGCCTGTGGAGCAGCCTTTCCTGCGGGATTACGGTGCTGCCTTCTCCTCCTAGCTCTGCTAGACCATTGAGGATCAATCCTTCCTGTGGCATTAGGGCGCTGCCTTCTCTCCCTAGCTCTGCAAGACCACTTGAGAGTGGCCCTTCGTGTAAGATTAGGACGCTGCCTTCTCTCCCTAGCTCTGCGAGACCACTGGGGAGCGCCCTTCCTGCGGGATTAGGGCGCCGCTTTTTCTCTCTAGCTCTGTGATACCACTGGGGAGCGTTCCTTCCCGCGGGGGCAGGGCGCTGGCTTCCCTCCCCAACTCTGCCAGGGGTCTGGGGAGCAGCCCTTCCTGCGGTATTAGGACGCTGCCTTCTCTCCCTAGCTCTGCGAGACCACTGGGGAGCGGCCTTTCCTGCGGGAATAGGGCGCTGCGTTCTCGCCCTACCTCTGAGAGACCACGGGGGAGCGGCCCTTAATGCGGGATTAGGGCGCCACCTTCTCTTCCTAGCTCTGCGAGACCACTGGGGAGCTGCCGTCCCTGCGGGATTAGGGCGCTGCCTTGTCTCCCTATTTCTGCGAGACCACTGGCGAGCAGCCCTTCCTGCGGGATTAGGGCACCTCCTCCTCTCCCTTCCTCTGCGAGACCACTGGGGAGCAGCTCTTCCTGCGGGATTAGGGCGCGGCCTTCTCTCCCTAGCTCTGCGAGACCACTGGGGAGCGGCTCTTTCTTCGGGAATCAGGTGCTACCTTCACTCCCTAACTCTGCGAGACCACTGGGGAGCGGCACTTCCTGCGGGATTAGGGAGCTGCCTTCTCTCCCCAGCTCTGCGAGACCACTGGGGAGCGGCCCTTCCTGCGGGGGCGGGGAGGTCGCTTCCCTCCCCAACTCTGCCAGGGGCCTGGGGAGCAGCCTTTCCTTCGGGATTAGGACGCTGCCTTCTATCCCTAGCTCTGCGACACCACTGGGGATCGGCACTTCCTGCTGGGTTAGGGCGCCGCCTTCTCACCCTAGCTCTGCGAGACCACTGGGGATCGGCCCTTCCTGCTGGTTTAGGGTGCCGCCTTCTCTTCCTAGCTCTGCGAGACTACTAGGGAGCGACCGTTCCTGCGGGATTTGGGCGCCGCCTTCTCTCCATAGCTCTGCGAGACCATTGGGGAGCGGGCCTTCTTCGCGGACGGGATGCTGGCTTCCCTCCCCAGCTCTGCCAGGGGCCTGGGGATCAGCCCTTCCTGCGGTATTAGGACGCTGCCTTTTCTACCTAGCTCTGCGAAACCACTGGGGAGCGGCCCTTCCTGCGGGATTAGGACGCTGCCTTCTCGCCCTACCTCTGCGAGACCACGGGGGAGCGGCCCTTCCTGCGGGATTAGGGCACTGCCTTCTCTCCCTAGCTCTGCGAGACGACTAGGGAGCAGCCCTTCCTGCGAGATTATGGCACCTCCTCCTCTTCCTTCTCCTGCGAGACTACTGGGGAGCAACCTTTCCTTCGAGATTAGGGCCCTGCCTTCTCTCCCTAGTTCTGCGAGACCAATGGGGAGCGGCCCTTCTTGCGGGATTAGGGTGCTGCCTTCTCTTCCTAGCTCTGCTTAACCACTGGGGAGCAATCCTTCCTGGGCATTAGGGCGCTGCCTTCTCTCCCTATCTCTGCAAGACCACTGGGGAGCAGCCCTTCCTGAGGGGGCGGGGCGCTCGCATCCCTCCCCAGCTCTGTCAGGGGCCTGGGGAGCAGCCTTTCCTGCGGGATTAGGACGCTGCCTTCTCTCCCTAGCTCTGCGAGAGAACTGGGGAGCTTCCCTTCCTGCGGGATTAGGGCACCGCCTTCACTTCCTAGCTCTGCGAGACCACTGGGGAGCGGCCCTTCTTCCGGGAGTAGGGTGCTGCCTTCTCTACCTAGCTCTGTCAGACCACTGGACAGCAGCCCTTCCTGCAATATTTGGACGCTGCTTTCTCTCCCTTGTTCTGCGAAACCACTGGGAGCTCCCTTTCCTGTGGGATTAGGGCGATGGCTTCTCTCCCTAGCTCTGCGAGACAACTGGGGAGCGGCCCTTCCTGCGGGATTAGGGCGCTGCCTTATCTCCCAAGCTCTGTGAGACCACTGGAGAGTGGCCCTTCCTCCGGGATTATGGCGCTGCCGTTTCTCCCTAGGTCTGTGAGACCACTGGGGAGCAGTCCTTCCTGCGGGATTAGGGCGCTGCCTTCTCTCCCTAGCTCTGCGAAACTACTTGGGAGCGGTCCTACCTGCAGGATTAGGGCTCTACAATCACTCCCTAGCTCTGCGAGACCACTGCGGAGCGGCCCTTCCTGCTCGGTTAGGGCGACGCCTTCTCACCCTAGCTCTGCGAGACCACTGGGGAGCAGTCCTTCCTGCGGGATTAGGGCGCTCCCTTCTCCCCCAAGCTCTGCGAGACCACTGGGGAGCGGCTCTTCCTGCGGGATTATGGCGCTGTATTCTCTACCTATGTCTGCGAGACAACTGGGAAGCGGACCTTCCTGCGTGGGCGGGGTGCAGGTTTCCCTCCCCAGCTCTGCCAGGGGTCTGGGGAGCAACCGTTCCTGCGGGATTAGGGCTCTGCCTTCTCTCCCTAGTTCTGCGAGACCACTGGGGAGCATCCCTTCCTGCGGGATTAGGGCGTTGCCTTCTCTCCGTAGCTCTGCGAGACCACTTGGGAGCGGCCCTTCCTGCGGGATTAGGGCGCTGCCTCCTCTCCCTAGCTCTGCGAGACCACTTGGGAGCGGCCTTTCCTGCTAGATTAGGGCGCTGCCTTCTCTCCCTAGCTCTGCCAGACCACTGGGGAGCGGTCCAACCTGGGGGGGGCGGGGCGCTGGCTTCCCTCCCCAGCTCTGCCAGGTGTCTGGGGAGCAGCCCTTCCTCCGGGATTAGGACGCTGCCTTCTCTCGCAAGCTCTGCGAGACCACTGGGAAGCAGCCTTTCCTGCAGAATTAGGGCGCTGCCTTCTCTACCTAGCTCTGCGAGACCACCGGGGAGCGGCCCTTCCTTCGGGATTAGGGCGCTGCCTTCTCTCTCTACCTCTGCGAGACCACTGGGGAGCGGTCCTTCCTGCGGGATTAGGGCGCCGCCTTCTCTCCCTAGCTCTGCGAGACCACTGGGGATCGGCCCTTCCTGCGGGGGTCGGGGCGCTGGCTTCCCTCCCCAGCCCTGCCAGAGGCCTGGGGAGCAGCCCTTCCTGCGGTATTAGGACGCTGCCTTCTATCCCGAGCTCTGCGAAACTACAGGGGAACAGCCTTTCCTGCGGGATTAGGGCGCTGCCTACTCTCCCTACCTCTGCGAGACCACTGCGGACCGTCCCTCCCTGCGGAATAAGGGCGCTGCCTTCACTACCTTGCTCTGCCAGAAAACTGGGGAGCGGCCCTTCCTGCGGGATTCGGACGCTGCCTTCTCTCCCTAGCTCTCCAAGACCACTAGGGAGCGACCCTTCCTGGTGGGGCGGGGCGCTGGCTTCCCTCCCCAGCTCTGCAAGGGGTCTGAGGTGCAGCCCTTCATGCGGGATTAGGACGCTGTCTTCTCTCCCTAGTTCTGCGAGACCACTGGGGAGCGGCCCTTCCTGCAGGGTTAGGGCGACGCCCTCTCACCCTAGCTCTGCGAGACCACTGGGGAGCGGCCCTTCCAGCGGGATTAGGGCGTTGCCTTCTCTCTCTACCTCTGCGAAACCACTGGAGAGCGCCCTTCCTGCGGGATTAGGGCACCGCCTACTCTCTCTAGCTCTGCGAGACCACTGGGGAGCGGCCCTTCCTGCTGGGGCGGGGTGCTGGCTTCCCTCCCCAGCTCTGCCAGGGGCCTGAGAAGTAGCCCTTCATGCGGGATTAGGACGCTGTCTTCTCTCCCTAGCTCTGCGAGACCACTGGGGAGCGCCTTTCCTGCGGGATTAGGGCACCGCTTTTTCTCTCTAGCTCTGTTATACCACTGGGGAGCGGCCCTTCCTGCGGGGGCAGGGCGCTGGCTTCCCTCTCCAGCTCTGCCAGGGGTCTGGGGAGCAGCCCTTCCTGCGGTATTAGGACGCTGCCTTCTCTCCCTAGCTCTGCGAGACCACTTGGGAGTGGCCATTCCTGCGGGATTAGGGCGCTGCCTCCTCTCCCCAGCTCTGCGAGACCACTGGGGAGCGGCCCTTCCTGCGGGATTAGGGCGCTGCCTCCTCTCCCTAGCTCTGCGAGACCAATGGGGAGCGGCCCTTTTTGCGGGATTAGGGAGCTGCCTGCTCTCCCTAGCTCTGCGAGACCACTGGGGAGCGGCCCTTCCTGCGAGATTAGGGCGTGGCCTTCTCTCCCTAGCTCTGCGAGACCACTGGGGAACGACCGTTCCTGCTGTTTTAAGGCGTCGCCTTCTCTCCCTAGCTCTGCGAGACCACTGTGGAGCGACCGTTCCTGCGTGATTTGGGCGCCGCCTTCTCTCCCTAGCTCTGCGAGACCACTGGGGAGCTGGCATTCCTGCGGGATTAGAGCGCTGCCTTCTCTCCCTAGCTCTGCGAGACCACTGGGGAGCAGCCCTTCCTGCGGGATTAGGGCACCGCCTCCTCTCCCTTGCTCTGCGAGACGACTGGGGTGCAGCCCTTCCTGTGGGATAAGGGCACTGCTTTCTCTCCCTAGCTTTTCGAGACCATTGGGGAGCGGGCCTTCTTTGCTGACGGGGTGCTGGCTTCCCTTCCCAGCTCTGCTAGGGGTCTGGGGAGCAGCCCTTCCTGCGGGCTTAGGATGCTGCCTTCTCTCCCTAACTCTGCGAGACCACTGGGGAGGGGCCATTCCTGCGGGATTTGGGAGCTGCCTCCTCTCTCTAGCTCTGCGAGACCACTGGGGAGCGGACCTTCCTTCGGGATTAGGGCACTGCCTTCTCTTCTTAGCTCTGCTAGACCACTGAGGAGCAGCCCTTCCTGGGGGATTGGGCGCTCCCTTCTCTCCCTTGCTCTGCGAGACCACTGGGGAGGGGCCATTCCTGCGGGATTTGGGAGCTGCCTCCTCTCTCTAGCTCTGCGAGACCACTGGGGAGCGGACCTTCCTGCGGGATTAGGGCACTGCCTTCTCTTCTTAGCTCTGCGAGACCACTGAGGAGCAGCCCTTCCTGGGGGATTGGGTGCTCCCTTCTCTCCCTAGCTCTGCGAGACCACTGGGGAGGGGCCATTCCTGCGGGATTTGGGAGCTGCCTCCTCTCTCTAGCTCTGCGAGACCACTGGGGAGCGGCCTTTCCTGCGGGATTAGGGCGCTGCCTTCTCTCTCTAGCTCTGCGAGACCAATGGGGAGCTGCCCTTTTTGCGGGATTAGGGAGCTGCCTGCTCTCCCTAGCTCTGCGAGACCACTGGGGAGCGGCCCTTCCTGCGAGATTAGGGCGCGGCCTTCTCTCCCTAGCTCTGCGAGACCACTGGGGAGAGGCCCTTCCTGCGAGATTAGGGCGTGGCCTTCTCTCCCTAGCTCTGCGAGACCAATGGGGAGTAATCCCTCCTGTGGCATTAGGATGCTGCCTTCCCTCCCTAGCTCTGCGAGACCACTGGGGATCGGCCCTTCCTGCTGGGGTAGGGTGCCGCTTTCTCTTCCAAGCTCTGCGAGACTACTGGGGAGCGACCGTTCCTGCGGGATTTGGGCGCCGCCTTCTCTCCCTAGCTCTGCGAGACCACTGGGGAGCTGCCGTTACTGCGGGATTAGGGCGCTGCCTTCTGTCCCTAGCTCTGAGAGACCACTTGGGAGCAGCCCTTCCTGCGGGATTAGGGCACCGTCTCCTCTCCCTTGCTCTGCGAGACCACTGGGGAGCAGCTCTTCCTGTGGGATAAGGGCGCTGCTTTCTCTCCCTAGCTATGCGAGACCATTGGGGAGCGGGCCTTCTTCGCGGACGTGGTGATGGCTTCCCTCCCCAGCTCTGCCAGGGACCTGGGGAGCAGCCCTTCCTACGGGATTAGGGTGCTGCCTTCTCTCCCTAGCTCTGCGAGACCACTGGGGAGCGGACCTTCCAGCGGGGGCAGGGCGCTGGCTTCCCTCCCCAGCTCTGCCAAGGGTCTGGGGAGCAGCCCTTCCTGCGTTATTAGGACGCTGCCTTCTCTCCCTAGCTCTGCGAGATCACTGGGGAGCGGCCCTTCCTGCGGGATTAGGGCGCTGCCTTCTCGCCCTACCTCTGCGAAACCACGGGGGAGCGGCCCTTCCTGCGGGATTAGGGCGCTGCCTTCTGTCCCTAGCTCTGCGAGACCACTTGGGTGCAGCCCTTCCTGCGGGATTAGGGCACCGTCTCCTCTCTCTTGCTCTGCGAGACCACTGGGGAGCGGCCCTTCCTGCTGGGGCGGGGTGCTGGCTTCCCTCCCCAGCTCTGCCAGGGGCCTGAGAAGTAGCCCTTCATGCGGGATTAGGACGCTGTCTTCTCTCCCTAGCTCTGCGAGACCACTGGGGAGCGCCTTTCCTGCGGGATTAGGGCACCGCTTTTTCTCTCTAGCTCTGTTATACCACTGGGGAGCGGCCCTTCCTGCGGGGGCAGGGCGCTGGCTTCCCTCTCCAGCTCTGCCAGGGGTCTGGGGAGCAGCCCTTCCTGCGGTATTAGGACGCTGCCTTCTCTCCCTAGCTCTGCGAGACCACTTGGGAGTGGCCATTCCTGCGGGATTAGGGCGCTGCCTCCTCTCCCCAGCTCTGCGAGACCACTGGGGAGCGGCCCTTCCTGCGGGATTAGGGCGCTGCCTCCTCTCCCTAGCTCTGCGAGACCAATGGGGAGCGGCCCTTTTTGCGGGATTAGGGAGCTGCCTGCTCTCCCTAGCTCTGCGAGACCACTGGGGAGCGGCCCTTCCTGCGAGATTAGGGCGTGGCCTTCTCTCCCTAGCTCTGCGAGACCACTGGGGAACGACCGTTCCTGCTGTTTTAAGGCGTCGCCTTCTCTCCCTAGCTCTGCGAGACCACTGTGGAGCGACCGTTCCTGCGTGATTTGGGCGCCGCCTTCTCTCCCTAGCTCTGCGAGACCACTGGGGAGCTGGCATTCCTGCGGGATTAGAGCGCTGCCTTCTCTCCCTAGCTCTGCGAGACCACTGGGGAGCAGCCCTTCCTGCGGGATTAGGGCACCGCCTCCTCTCCCTTGCGCTGCGAGACGACTGGGGTGCAGCCCTTCCTGTGGGATAAGGGCACTGCTTTCTCTCCCTAGCTTTTCGAGACCATTGGGGAGCGGGCCTTCTTTGCTGACGGGGTGCTGGCTTCCCTTCCCAGCTCTGCTAGGGGTCTGGGGAGCAGCCCTTCCTGCGGGCTTAGGATGCTGCCTTCTCTCCCTAACTCTGCGAGACCACTGGGGAGGGGCCATTCCTGCGGGATTTGGGAGCTGCCTCCTCTCTCTAGCTCTGCGAGACCACTGGGGAGCGGACCTTCCTTCGGGATTAGGGCACTGCCTTCTCTTCTTAGCTCTGCTAGACCACTGAGGAGCAGCCCTTCCTGGGGGATTGGGCGCTCCCTTCTCTCCCTTGCTCTGCGAGACCACTGGGGAGGGGCCATTCCTGCGGGATTTGGGAGCTGCCTCCTCTCTCTAGCTCTGCGAGACCACTGGGGAGCGGACCTTCCTGCGGGATTAGGGCACTGCCTTCTCTTCTTAGCTCTGCGAGACCACTGAGGAGCAGCCCTTCCTGGGGGATTGGGTGCTCCCTTCTCTCCCTAGCTCTGCGAGACCACTGGGGAGGGGCCATTCCTGCGGGATTTGGGAGCTGCCTCCTCTCTCTAGCTCTGCGAGACCACTGGGGAGCGGCCTTTCCTGCGGGATTAGGGCGCTGCCTTCTCTCTCTAGCTCTGCGAGACCAATGGGGAGCTGCCCTTTTTGCGGGATTAGGGAGCTGCCTGCTCTCCCTAGCTCTGCGAGACCACTGGGGAGCGGCCCTTCCTGCGAGATTAGGGCGCGGCCTTCTCTCCCTAGCTCTGCGAGACCACTGGGGAGCGGCCCTTCCTGCGAGATTAGGGCGTGGCCTTCTCTCCCTAGCTCTGCGAGACCAATGGGGA
Source organism: Gopherus flavomarginatus (assembly GCF_025201925.1). Classification (NCBI taxonomy): domain Eukaryota; kingdom Metazoa; phylum Chordata; order Testudines; family Testudinidae; genus Gopherus; species Gopherus flavomarginatus. Next base: position 532,607 of record NW_026115061.1, on the reverse strand, counting down.
GTAATCCCTCCTGTGGCATTAGGATGCTGCCTTCCCTCCCTAGCTCTGCGAGACCACTGGGGATCGGCCCTTCCTGCTGGGGTAGGGTGCCGCTTTCTCTTCCAAGCTCTGCGAGACTACTGGGGAGCGACCGTTCCTGCGGGATTTGGGCGCCGCCTTCTCTCCCTAGCTCTGCGAGACCACTGGGGAGCTGCCGTTACTGCGGGATTAGGGCGCTGCCTTCTGTCCCTAGCTCTGAGAGACCACTTGGGAGCAGCCCTTCCTGCGGGATTAGGGCACCGTCTCCTCTCCCTTGCTCTGCGAGACCACTGGGGAGCAGCTCTTCCTGTGGGATAAGGGCGCTGCTTTCTCTCCCTAGCTATGCGAGACCATTGGGGAGCGGGCCTTCTTCGCGGACGTGGTGATGGCTTCCCTCCCCAGCTCTGCCAGGGACCTGGGGAGCAGCCCTTCCTACGGGATTAGGGTGCTGCCTTCTCTCCCTAGCTCTGCGAGACCACTGGGGAGCGGACCTTCCAGCGGGGGCAGGGCGCTGGCTTCCCTCCCCAGCTCTGCCAAGGGTCTGGGGAGCAGCCCTTCCTGCGTTATTAGGACGCTGCCTTCTCTCCCTAGCTCTGCGAGATCACTGGGGAGCGGCCCTTCCTGCGGGATTAGGGCGCTGCCTTCTCGCCCTACCTCTGCGAAACCACGGGGGAGCGGCCCTTCCTGCGGGATTAGGGCGCTGCCTTCTGTCCCTAGCTCTGCGAGACCACTTGGGTGCAGCCCTTCCTGCGGGATTAGGGCACCGTCTCCTCTCTCTTGCTCTGCGAGACCACTGGGGAGCGACCCTTCCTGCGGGATTAGGGCGCTGCCTCCTCTCCCTAGCTCTGCGAGACCACTGGGGAGCGGCCCTTCCTGCTGTTTTTGGGCGTCGCCTTCTCTCCCTAGCTCTGCGAGACCACTGGGGAGCGACCGTTCCTGCTGTTTTAAGGCGTCGCCTTCTCTCCCTAGCTCTGCGAGACCACTGGGGAGCGACCGTTCCTGCGGGATTTGGGCGCCGCCTTCTCTCCCTAGCTCTGCGAGACCACTGGGGAGCTGCCATTCCTGCGGGATTAGGGCACCGCCTCCTCTCCCTTGCTCTGCGAGACCACTGGAGTGCAGCCCTTCCTGTGGGATAAGGGCACTGCTTTCTCTCCCTAGCTCTGCGAGACCATTGGGGAGCGGGCCTTCTTCGCTGACGGGGTGCTGGCTTCCCTTCCCAGCTCTGCTAGGGGCCTGGGGAGCAGCCCTTCCTGCGGGATTAGGATGTTGGCTTCTCTCCCTAGCTCTGCGAGACCACTGGGGAGGGGCCATTCCTGCGGGATTTGGGAGCTGCCTCCTCTCTCTAGCTCTGCGAGACCACTGAGGAGCAGCCCTTCCTGCGGGATTGGGCGCTCCCTTCTCTCCCTAGCTCTGCGAGACCACTGGGGAGGGGCCATTCCTGCGGGATTTGGGAGCTGCCTCCTCTCTCTAGCTCTGCGAGACCACTGGGAAGCGGCCTTTCCTGCGGGATTAGGGCGCTGCCTCCTCTAGCTAGCTCTGGAAGACCACTGGGGAACGGCCCTTCCTGCGGGATTAGGACGCTGCCTTCTCTCCCTAGCTCTGCGAGACCAATGGGGAGCAGCCCTTCCTGTGGGATTAGGGCGCTGCTTTCTCTCCCTAGCTCTGCGAGACCACTGGAGAGCGGCCCTTCTTCGCGGACGAGGCGCTGGCTTCCCTCCCCAGCTCTGCCAGGGGCCTGGGGAGCAGCCCTTCCTGCGGGATTAGGGTGCTGCCTTCTCTCCCTAGCTCTGCGAGACCACTGGCGAGCGGCTCTTCCTGCGGGATTAGGACACTGCCTCCTCTCCCTAGCTCTAAGAGACCACTGGGTAGCGGCCCTTCCTGCTGGGCGCGGCGCTTGCTTTCCTCCCCAGCTCTACCAGGGGCCTGGGGAGCAGCCCTTCCTTCGGGATTAGGGCGCTGCCTCCTCTCCCTAGCTCTGTGAGACCACTGGGGAGCAATCCTTCCTGTGACATTAGGGCGCTGCCTTCTCTCCCTAGCTCTGCAAGACCACTGGGGAGCGCCCTTCCTACGGGATTAGGACGCTGCCTTCTCTCCCTAGCTCTGCGAGACCACTGGGGAGCAGCCCTTCCTGCTGGGTTAGGACGCCGCCTTCTCTCCCTAGCTCTGCGAGACCACTGGGGATCGGCCGTTCCTGCTGGGTTAGGGCGCCGTCTTCTCTCCCTAGCTCTGCGAGACTTCTGGGGAGCGACCGTTCCTGCTGGATTTGGGCGCCGCCTTCTCGCCCTAGCTTTGCGAGACCACTGGAGTGCGGCTCTTCCTGCGGGATTTTGGCGCTGCCTTCTCTCCCTAGGTCTGTGAGACCACTGGGGAGCGACCCTTCCTGCGGGATTAGGGTGCTGCCTCCTCTCCCTAGCTCTGCGAGACCACTGGGGAGCGACCCTTCCTGCGGGATTAGGGTGCTGCCTCCTCTCCCTAGCTCTGCGAGACCACTGCGAGCGGCTCTTCCTGCGGGATTAGGGCACTGCCTCCTCTCCCTAGCCCTGCGAGACCACTGGGGAGCGGCCCTTCGTGCGGGATTAGGGCGCTGCCTCCTCTTCTTATCTCTGCGACACCACTGGCGAGCGGCTCTTCCTGTGGGATTAGGGCGATGCCTTCTCTCCCTAGCTCTGCGAGACTACTGGGTAGAGGCCCTTCCTGCCGGGCGCGGTGCTGGCTTCTCTCCCCAGCTCTACCAGGGGCCTGGGGAGCAGCCCTTCCTGCGAGATTAGGGCGCTGCCTTCTCTCCCTACTGGGGTCTCGGGACCTGCCGGATTAGGACTGGAGTATGTGACTTTGGAACGTCCCTTCCTGCGTTATTAGGGCGCTGCCTCCTCTCCCTAGCTCTGCGAGACCCTATGTGACTATGTGACTTGTTCTTCCTGTGTCCCAAACACAAGATTCACAGCACATACTGCTAAGAACCTGATCTATCCATTTTGGAATGTTTCTGACTGCTTTCCCATTTCACTTCATTCTATCTTATTTCGTTTAAATCTTTAGTTTAGATGCTAAAGGATTGGCTGGGAGTGTGGTATTTTGGGTAAGATCCAAACCTATACTGACCTGGTAACGTGGCAGACCTTTGGGGTCAGAAGATCATTTTGTTTATGTGAGCAGTTTTTAAATAACCACTCACTGTGCTGGATCTAGGTGCTGACTGGGAGTCAGAGAACTGGGATGCAATAAAGGGGACTGTGTGATTTCTTTTTTCAGCTTCTCGATAGTCTGTGTGGGTGATCTCTTTTTCAGCCTTCCCCGATCTTGGCATTTTCAGTGAGAACTGCCTCTGGCCCACCAGGTCACACTAAGCACTGAAGTTAAATAAACATAATTTTTTTATGACAAAGTCTTATGAAATCAGCTGAACTCCTTTGTTTTCTTTCATCTCAGCAAGATTTCCTCTTACCCAGCCTGATATGATCTCCCAGCTGGAACAAGGAGAAGAGCCATGGGTCCCAGACCTCCAGGGCTCTGAGGAAAGAGAGATCCTGAGAGCTCCCCGCACAGGTGAGAAAACATTAAACCAACTAAGAATCTGTAAGTGCCTGAAGGAAACATCTGGTATGCCCAGCAAAGCCCTTGGGAGATCTCTCAGTTCATTATTGTCCCTAGCAGGGGTTGTATTCTCAGGGTAAATATAGCTCATGGCTTCCTGTAGATCCTAGCAGACACCAGGCATTAGCTTCTTCCCTTCCCCCTGCGTATTTGGATAGGATGTGAAGGCTGAATTCATCCCCCTCCTCTGTCCTATTTAGGGGAAGAGTTTGAGGGAGTTCAGTTCCTGATTTTTATTTGACCTGTCTTCAGCGCCTGTTTTGGTTTGGTCTTCCCCTTTCCATCCCTGTTTTGAGGTTTCTGTCTCTATCGCAGCAGGTGATGCAATGACATGTGAGAAAGAGGAGCAGAATTATCAGCAGGGAAATGTTGAGCAACTGGATAAACACAGAGCATTATCGCAAAGTTCGAAAAGGAATGTGTCCAGGAGTAATGAGGAGGGAAACTCTTTTGAGATTCAGCACAGACCAGAAAGAGAGCAAGGAAACCAGGCAGGGGAGAAACTGGGTAAATGTATTTCCTCTCAGGGAACTCAGAAGGTCCTCATGGAAACCACAACACACTAGGAAATCCTTAGGCAAAAGAGAAAAAATACATGCACTAAGTGTGAGAAAAACTTCATTCACAGATCAAGCCTTTCTGTTCCTCTGAGTATCCACACAGGGGAGAGGCCCTACGAATGCCGTGAGTGTGGGAAAACCTTCAATAACAGCTGAAACCTGATTACCCATCAAAGAATTCACACAGGGGAAAGGCCGTATAAATGTTGTGAGTGTGGGAAAACCTTCACTTGCAGATCAGGCCTTTCTCTTCATCAGAGAATCCACACAGATGAGAGGCCCTCTGAATGCCGTGAGTGTGGGAAAAGCTTTATTACTAGCTCAGCCCTTTCTAGACATCAGAGGATCCACACAGGGGACAGGCCCTATGTATGCAGTGATTGTGGGAAAACCTTCAATCACAGCTCAAACCTTATTACCCATCAAAGAATGGGTAATCAAAGAATAAGGGAGAGGCCGTATAAATGCTGTGAGTGTGGAAAATGCTTCATTCACAGATCAGCCCTCTTTGAGCATCAGAGAATCCACACAGGGGAGAGGCCCTATGAATGCCGTGAGTGTGGGAAAAGCTTCACTGATGGATCAGCCCTTTCTAGACATCAGAGGATCCACACAGGTGAAAGACCCTATGAATGCAGTGAGTGTGGGAAAACCTTCAATCGCAGCTGAAACCTTATTACCCATCAAAGAATTCACACAGGGGAGAGGCCGTATACATGCTATGAGTGTGGAAAATGCTTCATTAAGAGTTCGGCCCTTTCTGAGCATCAGAGAATCCACACAGGGGAGAGGCCCTACGAATGCTTTGAGTGTGGGAAAACCTTCTCTTGGCTCTCAGCCCATGTTAGCCATCAGAGAATCTGCAAGGGAGATCAACATTGTAACAATCTCTAGGGCTATCAAGACTTTCTTTTCTTTAACACTTTTCCTGACTCCCACATAGTAACTTTTAAAGCTCTTTGAACTATTTGCAGCACCATTATCCCTCAGCTTGTCCAGATGAGTGGCCCATTTTTGCCTTTTGCAGTTCGCCCTCTTTTGAGATGGACCTATTTGTCCTTTCTATTGTCCCACAAGTAATTTGAGTGTGCCCTTCCTATGAGGAACCAGGGAATGTCACATTTGTACCATTCCTCCTATTGCAAAGTTATTGTTAGTCACCAATGATACAGATTGTATCATTGCCAGTTGTTCTCACGTTGCTCTGGGTTGTGCTGAAGAGCAGTTATATTGGGAATTTTTCTAATTAGATGTAAATGAAGAGGAGCAGGGGCAGGAAAAAAGTGTCATTTCAGCTTCCGTGACACTGGAAGGAGATGAGGTGACTCAAAGATTCCCTCCTTCTCCTTCACTGCAGAACTGTTACCTTTTGCCTGGGCCATGCAGAGTTTATGTTCATCACATTCAATCCATCCACTTCTCAAAGTGTCATGTGATGAAGCATTCTCTGTTGTCTGTGCTTGCAGATGATGTTTTTACTACTTTAATCCTATATCAGAATCGCTGTGACTGGAGATGAGTGTCAAAAGTCCTGGGAGGGGAATTCAAATGGATTCCAAATAGAGTGTGATCATTTACAGTTTAAATCCCAGCTTCCATCTATTGTAAAGCCACTTCTGGGAAGAGGGCTGTTTTTCCCTTATTATGGGGATGCTAGGATACTAAAATATTTGTAAATAACATAACTGACTATGGAGACAGGGATGAGGGAAGCAGGTTTGAATGGATCAGAGGACAATGTGGTGGAAGAATCTCTTGTCCCGGTTCTGAATAATCAGATGTAACCTGCTCCAGAATTTCACTTGACACTTTCTTTCTAATGTATTCTCTCTCTGTGATGTGGGTTTCTATCTTTCCTGAAGGCTGTGTTTGGTCACCCAATTGGATATTAGTTCATTTTGATAGGATGTAGCTCAGATTTATTGAAGAATTTAAGACAATGACCCTTTGCTAAGTCCGCATTTATGATTTCAGCTTTGCTTTTTCCTCATCTCTCCATGATGACATGGAGAAAGTTGAAGTGGAGTTCTATCAACAGGAGTGAACTCTCTAATTTACTGGACAGGCTAACAAAGAAACAGCAGTGATTTGAAATCTCAACTCAGAAGTGGTGAACAACAGCACAACCCCAACTAACTGAAGGAAGTGCATATGATCACAGTGTATTTCAGTTGTTTAAGGCAATATTGTCTCCGATGATCTGGGAAGAGAATTCCATGGTAAGTGATTTTGAACTAGGCAAAATGCTCATGTGTTTGGTTCCCAAAGCTTTTGTAACCCAGGCCCTACAGAAGATCTCTCCTAGCTAATCCTATGCTATGGGAAATGCAGCCGTTCATGACACAGATGTTGAGGAAATAGAAGTGGAGTTCTTGTCGAATTTATCCTTTGTAGGTTCTAAAGATGTGTATAAAATAAAACAAGTGTTGAAAATGTAGTATCTTCAGAAAAATGCCCATTTTTTAATAGAATCTCCAGCTGTGGTAACTAACGAAGATTCTGATCCAGGCCTGTATCCAGTCCCTTTCCTGGACCTGTGCCACTGAATTAAAGAAAAACTAGATATGTTTCAGGAAGCCATTCCTCATTAACACTGCTGAGATTTTAAGTGGTTTTGTAAAGTATTCTACTTCAGAGAAGTGTAAATTTCCCCTATCCAAGACCAAGGATTTGGAAAGAGCTGAGGTTGAAAGAGTCCACACCCAGTTCTTGGTTTCCACCCCTGTCATAAACAGATAGCTAAGGGTTAATGTCTCTTTCACCTGAAGCACCTGACCAGAGGACCAATCAGAAAACCGGATTTTTTTCAACTCTGGGTGGAGGGAAGTTTGTGTCTGAGTCTTTTGTCTGTCTGCCTGCTTTCTCTGAGCTTTGGAGAAGCAGTTTCTACTTTCTAGTCTTCTGTTTCTAAGTGTAAGGACAAAGAGATCAGATAGTAAGTTATATGGTTTCTTTTCTTTGGTATTTGCATGAATATAAGTGCTGGAGTGCTTTGATTTGTATTCTTTTTGAATAAGGCTGTTTATTCAATATTCTTTTAAGCAATTGACCCTGTATTGTATCATCTTAATACAGAGAGACCATTTGTATGTATTTTTCTTTCTTTTTATATAAAGCTTTCTTTTAAGACCTGTTGGAGTTTTTCTTTACTTCAGGGAAATTGAGTCTGTACTCACCAGGGAATTGGTGGGAGGAAGAAATCAGGGGAGATCTGTGTGTTGGATTTGCTAGCCTGATTTTGCATTCCCTCTGGGGGAATAGGAAAGTACTTTTTGTTTCCAGGATTGGGAACAGAGAGGGGGAGTCACTCTGTTTGGATTCACAGAGCTTGTGTCTGTGTATCTCTCCAGGAGCACCTGGAGGGGGGAAGGGAAAAAGGATTATTTCCCTCTGTTTTGAGACTCAAGGGATTTGGGTCTTGGGGTCCCCAGGGAAGGTTTTTCAGGGGGACCAGAGTGCCCCAAAACACTCTAATTTTTTGGGTGGTGGCAGCAAGTACCAGGTCCAAGCTGGTAACTAAGCTTGGAGGTTTTCATGCTAACCCCCATATTTGGACGCTAAGGTCCAAATCTGGGACTAAGGTTATGACAACCCCAGTAAAGGAAGCTATGGTGACCCAAGGAAAATTGTTTGTACAACTCCACTTCCTACTTCAGTGTCCCTGATTACACTTCCAAAGTATGCCAGGGTTAGACTGAGAAGAGTCATCCTTCACTGTTTGGATGCAAAGAGAGAGTGCTTCATAGGACATTCCTTCCCTGTGGATCCCAAACTGGCTGCCTGGCTGGGTAACAAGGACTTTCAGGCTGTAGAAATGATGGTAACCAATGAGGAAACGAATTTGTCAGCCTCCAATTTCAGACTTCTGGATACTCGCATGTTGAGTCCTGATACTATGGCTTTGTGTCTGACGCTGTGGCTACACAATTAAGCTGATGTTGGCACAGCTGCACCAATGTAGCTGCGCTGCTGTAGCACTGCTATTACAGATGCTCTAAGCCAATGGGAGAGATTTCTCCCATCGGACTTGATTAGTCCAGCCCCCGCAAGCAGCTGTGGCTTTGTTGGCAGGAGAAGCTCTCCCGCTCATGTAGCACTATCTACACAGGGGGTTAGGGCTGTGTAACTACGTTGCTCAGCTGTGTGGATTTTTCACACCCCTAAGCAATATAGTTATCCCGATAAATGTCTTTAGTGTAGACCAGAGAGGTTTCTCTTGTGCTTTATGCATTTACATTACTTCTCTACCTCCTCCTACTTTGAAAGATTAGAAAGTGTGAAAAGAGATATTTTTCTCCATGATGCAAAGATTCCGATGTAGAAGACCCCTTCTACCAACACGTATGGCAGAAGATCCTGAGATATATGAACTCACAGAAGTGGTTGGGTCCTACATTGGGACAAACCACAATAAGAACCAGGGTTCAGTTGTTGGCAATGGGGATTAAAAGAAAAGTAACATATGACAACAATTTGTGATCTTTGAATATGTTGTTGTTACCAATTAAAATGAAATTATAGGTGAAGCTTTGGTTAAAGAGTAAGAGACTGTGTGATAATCTGAATTATTTTGGAAAACTGAAAGTTGTCTTGTTTTTGTTAGTCATACAGAAAATGATGGCTAATCTTGAAAAGTTAATTTGATTTAATTTACCCTGGTTCCTCAACTGTTGCTACAGCTCTAGTAGCCATCAATCCAAAGACTGAGAGAAATGGAGAGTTCCAACCATTGTCCTTTTAGTATCTTATTGTTCCTCTCTCTGTTTTTTGTGCTGGCCTTCCTCTTCTATCATTTTCTGCCTTTGTTTAGTTGATAACAGTTGGTATCCGTCACTCACATTTGTTTGTTTAAATCTCTATCCGTTAAATAATTTTTTTGCTTGTTCAATAACTGTACTCAAGTGCTGCGTGAGATACTAGTTCTACTGTGGACCCTTGCTACTGTATCTTGGGATACTTCAGTAAGAGAGGATCTGGGATTTCACCAAATATCTGGTGGACACACTGAAGGAACTCAGGGGTTAGGGTGGCTGCTGTAACTCAGAGGAGGGTCCTTGAGTTCCAGCAGGCTGGTGAGTTTGGTCACTAACATCCAGCTGCCAAATGCAAAACTCCCTCTTCCTTGTGGCAGATGGCAACAAGGAGACTCACAGTCCTCAGTACCCTGAGAAAGGTCACAGTTTGTCTCTATGTTGATCCACCTGTCAAATTCGCAAAGGGAAAGCTCCCAATAGCACAAAAGTCTGCCCTATGAAATCATGGAACATGTGCACTTCGCTCTGTGAAAGCATGTAAGAATCCAAGCGCTGGAGGACAAGGTTTGGGTCCAGAGTGACCTAGACAAATTGGAGGATTGGGCCAAAAGAAATCTGAGGAAGTTCAACAAGGAGAAGTGCAGAGTCCTGCACTTAGGACGGAAGAATCCTATGCACTGCCATAGGCTGGGGACTGACTGAGTGAGGGGGGATTTGATAGCAGCCTTCCACTACCTGAAAGAGCAGGATTGTGGACTCTCTCCTAGCCACTTTTGTTGGGCTGGGCAGGCAGCCTGGAAGCCTTTCTAGAAGAGAATTGGGAACTGAGTTAGAAAAACCAATGTGGAAACCAGAACCTCAAGTTTAGACTCATTTGTTTATAATATTAAATCTTCAATTCTAGTGTCACGGTCAATACAATTGCTTCTGCCTGATAGTTGCCCAAAGGGAAACTTAACTTCTCTGCAAAGGGAGTGGAGAGAAAACACTTTTCAGAGGCCAAGAGAGACAAGGCGAGTGAGGGTAAGAGCTTGTAGAGGACCAACCTCTGTTGGTGAAAGAGACAAGCTTTGGAGCTACCCCAGCACCCTGCTTCAGTTCTGTGTAGCCTGAAAGGTCGTCTCTTTCCTAAACAGCAGTTAGAACATAAGAACAGCCATACTGAGTCAGACCAGTTCATCTAGCCCACTGTCCAGTCTTCTGAAAATGACCAATGTCAGGGGCCCCCCAGAGGACCCATGGGACCAACATGGATACAACAACACTCCAACCAAGGTTAAAAGTCAATGCACGTGGGAGAAGCATCTTGTGTTTCATTCCTTATGTGCTAGTCCCTTTGTGTTGCCATCTCCTTTTCTTTCTTTCTGTTAAAAGCTTTGGTGTTTTGCACAGAAACATTATTTCCCCAGCAGAGACCCAGGAGTGGTGGCTGCATTCCGGTACCAAACAGTCACTAGAAGGGGGCAGACAAAGGCCTTTAGGACGAGGCATCCCTCACTGTCAAAAAATCATCTCGCTCCTGCAGGTGACTGGCAGCCTGAATTTGTTCCTTATCCTCCCAGAGTCTGGGGGGCTAGAATCAGAACTACCCAGCCCCTCCATATGTAGCAGGAACAAACATAAACCTTGTCTTTAAAACAAGCTGTTCCCTTCCTTCTCAGGGAAGATTTTTCTATGAGTGAAGTTGAGTTTCAGTTCCCCTCTCCTGGGGTGGGGCCAGCTCCCAATGAGCTTTGATTTCACCTTTGCCTCTTTCAGTCACTCTGGGATCCGAACTCTGCTCCCTGCCGTCAGGCAACTTCCAGCCCATCCACCTTGTTCATATGTCACCCCCTTTGCCAGCACACAGAGCCTGCAGGAAAGCTACTCATACTAGATGCATTGGTGCTATAGTGTTGTGCATAGGTGCTGTCCAAACAGTTGGTCTGGGTTTCAGTTCCAGCCAGTGCAATAATGGCTTTTTGTCTTCTGTCTCCTCGTCTGGAAGTGGTTTAATTTCAGTCACATTGTGTTACAATCACATCCATAGAATGAGACAATAAGTGTGTAAAAGTCCAGCAGGTCATACACGGTGGAGGCACACAAGGGGCTGGAATGTTTTCATCTGAGAAAGACAGAACACTTGGAAACCTGCAGCTCCCATCCCCTGGCCTTCCGTGTTATGATTCCAGCTGTATGAGCTGTTTGTATGATGTTCTGGCATGATGGGGAAATAAAGTATTGAGTCAGTTTTTGCTCCTGCAGATTCCTTTGCAGTTACAATTATGATGACATGAACAAAAGGGAGGAAAAATAAAAATAATCCCCAAATTGCAATACAGGTGGGGAAAGAGAAGATCACGGTTAAGCCAAATACATCAAAATAAAAATACTAAAAGGGAAAAGGGGAAGAGATCAGGTCTGTGGAGATCCCCTTGATAGTTGAACTCACATTGTTAGAATCAAAGTTTAGACTTGACACTGGAAAACCTGCAACTACCTGTCTCTCTGAACACCTGTGATGAACAAGATCGAGTTGGGACACCGGTTCTGCTTCAATCATGTATTGTCTCTCTGTTCTCTCTTTCTTCTCCCCGCAATTCCTCGTATCCAATGTCTCTGCCTTTCTCCTCTTGTTCCCTCTCCCCCTGCCCTTTCCCAGTGGCAGCGACTCACAGGGCTTCTCCCCTGGTAGCTTGTGCTCATTATCAATCAAATAAATCAAAACACTTTCACCAGCAAGTGGATTTAGCCCAGGACCCTCAGAGTCAGCAGCTGTTATACCCCCACTGAGCTCTCTGGTCAGGTGTCCTGGCACTGGAAGCCTCCTGTGTAGATTCTAAAATAGCAGGGGGCTGAAATATTGGACTGGACATTGTAGCTCCACCGTTATTTTATTGAATTGCTTCAAAACAGCAAGTATAGAAAGTCTCCTAAGTGTCAGGCTCTCTGCCATGGAAACAGCAGCCCCTGCTCTCCAGGAGTCTGTGTGTTCCACCCAGCAACGTACAAACCTGCTCCGAGCTGAAGGGGGGTCAGACAGTGACGGTAACGCAAATCTTCAGACAATTAACCCAAGTCCCTTCCTTTCTTGAACCCAGGACGTGCCAGTCACTTGTTAGCCATGGCGTTATCTTCATCTTCAAATACCTCTCAGGACATTTCACAGAGAGAGTGGAACCCCCCCCCATGGCTCCCTGTTGAGGCATTGTACCGTACCTGCCCCTGGACACTGTCTGGTTTTATACTCCTAGAGCTTTTTCTCTTCAAACCCCTTATCCCAATCTCTGGGCCACCGCCACATTTCAGAGTTTAGAATTTACTCTCATCACCCTCGTATGGCACTTTCCATGTGAATGAGACAAAGCAATGGGGGAAGCTCTGTGGCTAATGAAAACCGGTGTGTTGGGTGAGGCCTGAACTCATAACCCCAGCAGTGCGCCTCCCTCACTAGCCAGTTGCATCCCTGTAGGTGCTGCATACACAAGCCTGGGAAGTAGGCGATTACCTGTGTCTGTGATTAACAGAGTTGGTGGCTAATTGAAAGGCTGATGGTTCAAACCCAGGTGAAGATAGAGGTGTTTGGCTTTTTTGTGAAGAGAATCCAGTACATTTTATCAGGCAGGAAAATGCCTCAATTCTGGCCTAGCCTCATTGGGCAAGCATAAGAAGCAATTTCACCAGATGTATTGGTGGTATAGGGATGAGCATAGCTGCGTTTTGAGCAGTTGACCTAGGTTCAATTCCCAGCCACCACACTGAGGTGCTGTTTTCTCAGCTGGAAACTAGTTTAATTTCCGTCACATTGTATCAGTTTATCAATGGAATGAGAGAATCAATGTCCTGCAGGTCATTAAACACCCAGTGAAGGAAGAAAGGGGCAGGACTATACAGTGAGCAGGTGGAGTCACCCTGGTATTACAATGTTTGGGTTTTTTTTCTTTACTTCCCTCTCCCTTTTAGACTCGGAGCATTTAAGGTTAGGAGGGACCAGTGTGATCATCTAGTCTGACCTGCTGCACCTTGCGGGCCAAAAGAGCCCACTCACCCACTCCTGTAATAGACCCGGGAGGGGAGGTAGCTCTGTGCTCTGCCCCTACTCCAGGCAGCGCATGGAGGCCCTCTGCCCCCCTCCCACAATGGGTGTGCAAAGATGTGCCAGCAGCACTAAGGTGGCTCCCTGCCCACTCTGCCTCTGTCCCTCCGTGCCGCTTCCAGAAGTGTCTGGCATTTCCCAGCATCCCCTGGGGTGGGGGGGAGTGTCTCCATGTGCTGCCTCTGCCCCGAGAACCAACTCCACAGCTCCCATTGGCCAGGAACTGCAGCCAATGGGAGCTCTGGGGGCCGCACCTGCAGGTAGCGGCAAATGGAGACTCACTGCCCCCGCTGACCTAAGAGCTGCTGTCACAGGGTTGTGTGTACTGGTCACTTCGGGAGTTGCAGTGCCCGGGGTAAGCACCACCCCCTCCTGCACCCCAACCCCCAAGCAGAAAGCCCGCACCCCACACCCAAATTTCCTCCCAGAGCTTTGCTTGTCTTCCTTTCACCCAGAACCATCCTTCCTCTCCTGGATTGCAAGTAGCCATCCTTGGGAAGCCACGAGGCAGGCACAGGATCCTACCTCCCAGCAGCCAACTGCACCTCCCCAGACTTTGCAGAATGAATGGTGGCGCTCTACTAACCCCACTTAGCCTCATTGAGGGGCTTAGCTTCTGCCCTGCCTTCCTCAGCTCGACTTTCCTCTTTTGCCCCATTCTTGCCTCACTTCTTCCTTTAGCAAGTCACACAAAGGAGGCCAGCAGGAAGAGCTGGTCTCCACCAGCCAACCTCCCAGGGCAGAGGAGACCAAGCCACAAGGCTCCAAAAGGTGACTGACCCAGATCCTCTAGCTTTCCTCTGCTGATGCCAAGGCTCTTTCTCAGCTCATTTCCCCAGCCTCTGTCCTGCAGGGGTTGGGTTTATCACAGGTACATGCCAGTGGCAGCAGTAGCAACTTTGCTAGACAGCCAGGGAAGCTGGAAGAACTAAGCAATTTTGTTTCTGCCTGGTTTTGAACCAGGGACCTTTTGCGTGTTAGGCAAACTTGATAACCACTACACTACAGAAACTCTGTCAGAGGACTCTGCCCCTCCCTTCATAAGAGTATAAGAATGGCTATACTGGGTCAGACCAAAGGTCCATCCAGCCCAGTGTCCTGTCTGCCAACAGTGGCCAATGCCAGGTGCCCCAGAGGGTGTGAACCTAACAGGCAATGATCAAGTGAGCTCTCTCCTGCCATCCATCTCCATCCTCTGACAAGCAGAGGCTAGGGACACCATTCCTTACCCATCCTGGCTAATAGCCATTCATGACTTAACTTCCATTAATTTATCTAGTTCTCTTTTAAACCCTCTTATAGTCCTAGCCTTCATAACCTCCTCAGGCAAGGAGTTCAACATGTTGACTGTGCACTGTGTGAAGAAGAACTTCCTTTTATTTGTTTAAAACCTGCTGTGCATTAATTTCATTTGGTGGCCCCTAGTTCTTATATTATGGGAACAAGTAAATAATTTTTCCTTATTCACTTTCTCCTCATCATTCATGATTTTATATACTTTTATCACATCCCCTCTTAGTCTCCTCTTTTCAAAAATGTAAAGTCCTAGTCTCTTTAATCTCTCCTCATATGGGACCCATTCCAAACCCTAATCATTTTAGTTGCCCTTCTCTGAACCTTTTCTAGTGCCAGTATATCTTTTTTGAAATGAGGAGACCACATCTATAAGCAGTATTCAAGATGTGGGTGTACCATGGATTTATATAAGGGCAAATATTCTCTGTCTTATTCTCTATCCCTTTTTAAATGATTCCTAACATCCTGTTTGCTTTTTTGACTGCTGCTGAACACTGCATGGTCGTCTTCAGAGAACTATCCACGACGACTCCAAGATATCTTTCCTGATTAACTGTAACTAAATTAGCCCCCATCATATTGTATGTATAGTTGGGGTTATTTTTCCCAATGTGCATTACTTTACATTTATCCACATTACATCTCATTTGCCATTTTTTTGCTCAATCACTTAGTTTTGTGAGGTCTCTTTGAAAATCTTTCACAGTCTGCTTTGGTCTTAACTATCTTGAGCAGTTTAGTATCATCTGCAAACTTTGCCACCTCACTGTTTACCCTTTTCTCCAGATCATCTATGACTAAGTTGAATAGGATTGGTCCTAGGACTCACCATTGGGGAACACCACTAGTCACCCCTCTCCATTCTGAACACACCGATGGGCGAACCTGGAGAAAGTGATGGCAGCCCTTCGATTGGTCAGCTGACAGAGCAAAGGACTGGAGCCGGAACTCAGGAAGTCATCCTTATGTTGTCCTTCTGACTCCAGCTTGAAGGAGAGCTTCTTTTTCTTCCCCTTGCTGAGAAAGAGCAGGAGAAGAAAGAAAGATCAGGTGAGTCAACTCTTGCTTGGAAGCCACCCACTGAAAATGTAAAAACAAAAAAGTAAAGCCATAAAAGACTTCAAAGCCCACCAGGCCCAACCTCTCTTCTAATATGGCAGAAAAGCCACACGTCTCCTGTCTAGGTAGGGATATCCTATTGCCCCACAAGAAGTGGAAGGTCATCATGTTCAGCCTCAGCAGTACTCATGGAGCAGGGGGAAATACATGGCTGAGGAAATTCCCTGTAGACGAAAGATATGTCTTGAGCATCACAGCTTTGTAGGTAATTACAAGGTCTACTTATGCCACTGGCTGAGCCATTCTTCACAGGCCAGCAACTGCTTCTCCCAGTTTGCGTTCCTCACCATGTATCCAACTAAATGCTAGAAGGCCCAGCTCATCAACCTACCCACTCTTGCAGCCCTCCTCTTCCACCCTGACTGATAGGGAGGAGTATTAAGCCTCCCTCCTTTAGGCCTTTCAGCATTCCTGGGGAACACCAACACCACCCAAGTGACTTTGGGCCAGTTGGTCAACCAATAGGGCTGCCTCCTAGGCCAGGCTGCAGCCCAGCTTCAGGACTCAGAGGAAATGGAGCTCCCATCCCTACCTACAGGACTCCAAGCACGACCAGCCTTCTGGATCAAACATCCCCTCTTGTCCTCAAGTCACAACAGCTAGCAGGCAAAAGGCAGGCTTTCATATCATTTGAGAGAGCAAGACAGAGCCTTGGAAGACCCAGCAGGATTAGGTCGCACAGGAATTGTCCTCAGATCCTACTGAGACTTCAACTCAGATTGCAGGATTCAAAGTCCTGAGGGCTGCTCTTACACCATGGGACCAATAGGGAACCCCCAGATCTCTGCTGAGTTCTGGTGTGGATGACCCTGCGGGCGCAGCCCTGCATTTACTCACCAAGTTGGCATGTAACAGTTTGCTGCAACTCCCAGAGGCCTTTCTTAATCCAGACTGAGAGGCCAGTGGCCATGTGAGGAAATTGCCCCTTCCATCCTAGGCAGTACATGGCTCTTTCTAGGAAAGACCAAGTCCTGGAGGAAAAATGATTGTTGTGAAATAACATCCTAAGGAGATGCCTTTTTCAGTTGTTGGAGGAGTACCATATGGGGAAATGCTCCCTTTTCACCTGACCAGGAATTTGAACCCTGGACCGTCAGATTAAAAGTCTGGTGCTTTACCAACTGAGCTAGCCAGGCTCATGGAAAAAAAGGGCAAGTTTGATGCAGAAGAGAAACTAGTCAAGAAAAAGAGGGCAGAAAATTTGCTACTCTTGCTTCTTTAGCAGCCCTAGGCCCATCTTGCTTCTCCATGTGGCACCCAGAGACATTCTTCTTTTTTTAGTTAAATATCAGATCCAGGAGAAAACAAAGTTATACAAAGCAAAATAAAATTGACCTGTCTCATGCAGTGCTACATTGACCTCTATTCAGACTGAGCCTAAGGGAGGGCCTTGCTTTGGGATCAAACATGCCCTCTTGTGCGAGTCACAACAGCTAGCAGGCAAGAGACAGGCTACCATGTCATTGAAGAGAGTAAGAGGAAGCTTTGGAAATCCCAGAATAATTAGCTGGCAATGAAAGGACCCCACAATTCTACAGGGGCTTGAACTTTGATTTCAGTATTCACAGCTCTGAATACCAGCCCTTACAGCCAAGAGAGTTTGACTTCTGGCATGAAAGACTCTGTGGGGACAATTTTT
Source organism: Gopherus flavomarginatus (assembly GCF_025201925.1). Lineage (NCBI taxonomy): Eukaryota > Metazoa > Chordata > Testudines > Testudinidae > Gopherus > Gopherus flavomarginatus. Next base: position 515,552 of record NW_026115061.1, on the reverse strand, counting down.
TCTCTCAGGGAATACCCAGTGGGAATATGCCTTTCTGGCCAGCCCTACATTTGCTCAAAAAATCAGCACACAGCACTTTGTTACAGGCCCAGAGGCCTTTCTTCCTCCAGACTGTAATGCCAGTGGACAGGTGAGAAAGTAGCACTTTCAGTCCCAAGCAGTAAAGAGCCCTTCCTAGGAAAGGCCAAGTTCTGAAAAGGAAAAACTGAAGTCAAAGAGAGTCCTCAAGAGATGCCTTCTGAAAATCTTGGGGAATTGTCCTTCTACCTGACCAGGGACTTGAACCCTGGACCCTCAGGTTAAAAGTCTGATGCTCTACCAACTGAGCAAATTTGATGCTGAAAAGAGACTGCTCAGAAAATGAGGGCAGAAAACAATACAGAAAACCTGATGCTTTCACTCTCTTAGCAGTCCTAGCCCCAGCCTGCTCCTCCATCCGGCCTCCTGAGGCCTTATTCTTTTTTTAGTTAAATAGCAAATCCAGGAGAAAACACAGTTATACAAAGCAAAACGAAATCACAAACAGAAATGTCATTGGAAATACAAAAATTAAAAAGGAAAACTCAATTCCCATCACTTTATCATGTCTGGGCCATTCCTGTATCGAGAGCACCTGCTAAGGGCCCTGTGTGCTTACGAGAAACCTGGAGAACTCATACCACAGCCTGAACATGAAACTCAACTGCTCCCAGGTGCTGCAGTAAAACCCTTTCCCTGCTATGACATTGCACTCCATATGATTTTATTAAAGTATGCTAATGAGTGTGAATATAATGTAACTGGAATATGCTTTATGCATGTAAGGTAGCATTACAAAGTTTATAATCGACTGTGTGTGTTCATCGTATGTGTATGAACCGATCATTCTTGTATCTGAAACTAGAAATATGAACAATAACTCTGAGGTCTTGTTGTAATGATGCAAAGTGTGGGCCACTAATAGTGGTTTGGACTCTTGATGGCTCCCATTAACCAGGACAATTGACTGTAGATGGCTCTGTCCTGCACCATCTGTGAGTCAGGCCAGGAAAAATGAAGGCTTGGGGTCTCACAGCACATGTGAGCATGTTACCTGGTACAGGAATCCATCTTAAACCTGGGGCTTTTCCCCCGGAGAGAGACAAAAGATTCCTGCCTTGTACCAAAGTTATATAAGGGGGTAGAACAGAAGAAAGGTGGCTGCAGTCATAAGAAATCCCCTAGCTACCACCTGAGCTGGAACAAGGATTACGCCAGGTGAAAAGATTGGGCCCAGACTAGAAATAAGCCTAGTCTGCAAAAGAAGCTTATTGGAAGATCTCTGAGGGTGAGATTTTATCTGTATTGAATTTCATATTGTATTAGGTTTAGACTTGCATGTTTTTTATATATTTTGCTCTATGGAGAATACAAACTCTATAGAGAAGGAAAAGTTAATGCCTTAGAATATTGTGTGTGTGTGTGTGTTAGATGGATGCGAAGTTGTCTAGAAAACACTCTCCTGTAGTCTCTTTTCTCTGATTTCCTTTAGAAAATTTGAAGCAGGAAGCAAAAACCATTGTCTTCTGAGAGGTTTGAACTCAAAGCCTTCAGATTATGAGACTGAGACACTACCAGCTATGCTAAGAATGCTTGGAAAAGATTTAGACTCAATGCATATAGAATCCTTCTGCAGCCGTGACTGAGCCAGGTGTGCACTGGAAAAAGCATGGGGATACGGTGCCCAGACACCTTTCCTGGCAGCTAATAGATCAATTTTCCCTGACAGTGAATAATCTACTGGAATTCATGGCAGCAGAGGGTGGATATTTCCAAGCTGAGCATCAGCTTCCACATTTCAGAACTTATTCTCCTTTTCCTAGTAGGGTACTTTCCATGTGAATTGGGCAATACAAGTTGGGGAAGCTACAGGGGTAATAGAAACCAGTATTTAAGGTAAGGTTTGAACTCATAAGCCCAGCAGTAGCCCCTTTTGCACTAACCAGTAGCACCACTGCAGTTGCTTCTTAGGCAAAGCTAGGAAGCAAGCAATTATCAGTCTCTGTGGTTCACACCTTTGCCTGGTAATTGCAAGGCTGCTGGTTCATACCTAACTAAAGATGCGACTTTTCAGCCATGAGACTCCAGGATATTTTAACAGGAAGAAAATCTCCTCATTTCTGGTTTAGCCCCATTTTACCCCTTCTGCCTTTCTTCTCCCCCACACGATCTCTTTCCTTCCCCATTGGTGCCATACAGAGAGGAGCCCCAGTCACTGAGAAGTTCCCTTTTCTCCTTCACAGAGGGCTTTAACGCCCCTTATCTCACTCAGGCTCACAACCACCCAGAGTTCAAGAACTGTCCCTGTTCCCATTGGACAGATGAGGGGAGCCTGAGGTCCAGAGAAGGGAAGTGACTTACCCAAGGGCCTACAAAGCAAAGCGGTGGCAGAGTCATAAAGAAAAGCCACCAGTTTCAACTCCTGTTCTAATGGACAACAAACCCCCCAGAGGCAGGGATAGAGCCCAGAAATCGAGATGGTGGGGAAATGTCATTCCAACTGTTTCTGTCAGAAAATCCCATTCAGACTAAACCAGTTTGTTTCTCGAAATCATAACAAGTGGGATAAAAGTTCTTTGCTAAAATATTTTGTTGCAAAACAAAAGCATCTCCTGTCTGTCACAGTGTGTTAAATTGTCTTGTCGCACACAAGAGGAGACACTTAGATCTCAAACATTAGATAAGATGCTTCAGTCTGAGCTAAGTCATTGCTGCTCTTAACAATTTCAAAATAAAAACATACAAATCAAATAGATCTGCCTGTGGACAGAACTCAAAGGTTTTTCTATGCCACGTGCTGGATAGAGTGTCCTTGAGACAAAGAAAGCAAAGACCACGTGGCAAGAGACTATAAAAGGCTGATGCCTCAACTCCATCTTGTCTTCAGTCCTGCTTCATACCTCTGGAGGGACTTTGCTACAAACAAGCTTCAGCTCTGTACAAAGGACTGAATGCCCCATCCCAGTTGTGGATGGACTCCAGAGACTTGATTTGAACCTGCAGTTTATTCCATAGCTGCTACAGGCCTGAACCAAGAGCTTTGCCATTACTTCATGTGAAGGATTAAAAACCTATTTGCTCTTTATGTAGCAACCTGGTGCATGGATTGTGCCAGCTCTTTTCCAGACTCAAAGTCCAGAGTATGGTCAAGGACCAGAGGCCTAGCAAATAGTGATAAGCTAAGAGAAAGCTGGGGTAAACAGAAAGCCTTGCTTGCTAAGATAGGCCTGGTCAGCAAATTGCCAGGTGTTGGAGCTAAGAACTAAAGAATTGTGTCTTATTCAGAGATGCAGATTGAACAAAGAATCCCTGTTCCTATTGTGTTTGTTTCTTCTGTAGGGAGACGTTCTTCCCAGAGATCCAGTCTTGAGTTTATGAAAAGTTGTCACATGTCAGTATAAGATATGTCATCCTTCCACGTCCCTTCCCAGCGACCAATGCCTGCCTTTAGACACACAGAAAATCTTTATTGCCATATACTTTCACTGTTTCTTTGCTTTAACCCCTAGGAATGTACCTGTTGGACAATCAAAGGAGTTGCTCCATTCCTATGGACCCCAAATCAGAATTCAACATAGATATTTTATACTAACAACATTTTATCAAAGTATTAACGAAATGTTAACTTGCTAACTTGAGACCATGGGTGGAGACATTATGTAATCTGTTAACTATTGGCTAATGTACTTATCTTGTCTTGCTGCAAAACCTATCCCGGGGTGTGGAACTGCCTACCCCGTCACTTTCCCCTGCTTGTGAAAAATCTATATATTCTATTGTAATTAATTAATTAACAATGTCTCTGAGCCTAATAAGCAAGGTGACACTCCGCCAGCACTGTGTGTAATAAACTCCTATTTTTGACCTCTACATGGTGTAGATTTCTGTCTTTCTCGGACACCTGCTGAATAAAGAGAAGATTCAGGATCCAGCCTGGCTGAATGTGTGTCCTCTCCTCACAGCTTGGTGATCTTTTGAGGAAATGGAGAAGACTGCCTTTGCCTAACTGTACATTGCTTGCAAAAGAAACAGGTCTTTTTGGTGACAAGTGTTGAAAGGATGCACTAGACAAATGTGGAGACAGGAAAAATGTCCCCCAACTGGACTGGCATCTGTGGATGCTGAAGTCACAACACAGAACACTAAACACTATTTGAGAACGGCTGGTGTCAGAAGAGTCTCTAACAAGGCCTCTTCCCCCCAGCAGGGGCCTCTCTGTGCACAGAACTCCTGGTAGCGTGATGGCTGCAGGCAGTGGAGAACTCTATTTTGGCATCTCTTTGCCTGTTTTGTGGTCAGCATCTGCAGTGGCTGTTAAAAGGTCTCTAGATAGTGATCTTTGGGAAGAGCTGGCTGAAGAGCCTTCCTATTAATCAGGAGAGCCTGGCTTGGCCTGCCAGTTCTTCCTTGCTGAACCTAGTGTGTCTGTTGGCTCCTTTTTTGTATCTCTTTTCAAAAAAAGAAAAGACCTGTCAGCAGAATCCTTCTAAGTGCTTGTTCAAGACAGAGAGAGCCTTCCTTGCGGCTAAGTCTTGGTGCCATGGGGCATGCCTCATTGCTGTGGTGCCTCTTGCTGGCCATCCTGGTAATAAGTTCTGGTTCACCGGTGCGCCTTCATCTAGTGGCATCTGGCTGCATCTGTTTTATCATTAGGACCCATGGCTCTCTCAGGACTTCAGTGTCCTCTTATGGACACAGCCCTCTAGCTGTGCCCCACTCAGTTCTCTGCCCCATTCCCGGGGGCAGCAGTTCTCTACCCGGACACTTGCCTCAGTCGCTGGCTGCAGTCCAGAGTGTAGCCACCCGTGTCAGCCACTACGGAGGCAAAAGTCGTGAACGTCCAACCCTGCATCTGTTTCCCTGGACCACTTCCCCACAACCCCAGCATCTTCCTCCGCCTTTGTATTAGGGCCTCAGTCTGGCAGAATTCGGCCAGAAGGTCACTCATGCTCCCCTTACCCACCCAGCACTACTCTGATCATGGTGCCCACCCACCCTTCCCCTTCCCCAGCCCCAGCCCCAGCCAAACCTCCCTCCTCAAACTCCAAGCAGTGACTAACACTTGCTGTGCTGAGCAGCCTTTTATATATGGGCTGCTCCAGCAAGCCTTCTCCTGATTGGCTCTCCCAATAAGCCCTTTCCTGATAGGCCGGGTTCTGCGCAGCCTCTGCAAGGCTGCCTTAATCTTTCTCTTGCTTGGTTGGGGGCAGACACCTCCCCACACTTTCAAAATGGCAAATGAGAAGTTTAGAGCTGGTGGAAAGGTTACCATGACTGAGAATTGAGCCGAGGTTGCTGCGACTGAAACACAGATCACTAACCGCTATATGATCACAGTGGCTGGTGGGAGAAGCACATGTTAGAAGCCCTCTGTCATCTCAGCTGTGGCTTTCTGTGCACAGAGAGCCAGACACCTCAAGGTCTGCAGGTCTTGAGGGAAATGTGGAATGTCTGTACTTTAGAATTTGCAGGTGTTGTCCTGGGCCATCAAATGGAACAGATGCAAACGCTTTCTTGAGGCAGGCACCATGGTTTAGCTGGTTAAAGCACCTGCCTCCTAAATAGGAGATCCTGGGTTCAACTCCCAGTGTTGCCTTCGTGTACGGCTTTTGTCTCCTCTGCTCACATTTTCCTGTGTCTTTCTAGGAAACAGAAGAGACCTCCCTTGGTAGCCAAGTTATTGCTTGCTAAGGAAAAGGCTTCTTTGTAGAGAAGCATTGGAAAGAATCAAATCACAAGCCTGGAGTTGATGAAAAGGCTGCTGTGACTGGCATTAGCATGGTGGTTGCTTTGACTGCAATAGCTGCAACGTGAGAGCCTGCGCCACATGTCCTTGTGATTCACTGGGGATGTCCACACGCAGATGTCATGTCACCTTCCTTTAGATAGTCACTGATAAAAAATGGAGCAGTTGGGAGAAAAGTCCCAGAGAGTGGCACCGTGGCTAAGCTGGCTGACTCACCTGCCAGGTAAAATGGAGGTTAGAGATGCAGCACCCAGTGGTGCCTTGCCAAATGTGTCTGCTCTTCCCATCTTTTGGTCAATCTTCTGAGGAAACAGAGAAGACTGCCTCTGCCTTGCAATGCAAATACTTCCAAAAGAAACCAGTCGTTTTTTCTGAGCAGTGTTGGAAGGAGGCACCTAAGAAATGTGGAGACAAGGAAAAGGTCATCGTAACTCAACTTGCATCCATGGCTCTTGGGGCCACAACGCAGAGCACTGAGCACTGTATGACCACAGCAAAATCTAAACTTTACACCTTATTACACTAGGCAGTAGTTAGGTCAAGCATTTTTCTCACCCCACTGGATGTTACCCTCCTTAATACATAGATTTCCCCCCTTCATTTTCTCAGGATTCCTGCTGTTTCCAACATAGGTGGGGAAGGACAAAGGCAAAAACATGATGCCACAGTCTCCTATTTTATATCCTTAGTTCAAGTGTCTAGAAGACACTTGCCCAGACGTGTCCGGGTGGGCTCTGCTGAGTCACTAGGTTGGGGAATCCTCCTGGTGTGGTCTTGTGCAACTGACTCATAGACTTGAGCAGTCCCCACAGTGTTGTGTTTGGGCATCTGTCATTGAACTGGAAATCCCTTAATTACAATTCCTCTGCTGATTCATGGTTGTTGAACTCCCTCCTTGGCAGGGGTCACTAGCAAAATTATAGCATATTTCAGTAACAACCATACAGCAAAATGCATAACTTCATACACCCTCATGCTATACATATTTGGACAGAGTAACCGATTTCAGCAGATTACGACTTTTCATGTGATAACTGACATGGAATTGTTTGTATGACATATCACAGTCATATATGAATGATGAATATGTGAGCTACAGGGGGCTATTTTGAGGTACATCATGTCACAAAAGCCTCCAGAGACTGGTCTTTGGGAAGAGCTGGCTGAAGAGCCTTCTGAGTAACTGAGAAATCCTGGCTTGGCCAGCCAGTTTGTGCTTGTGAATTAAACTTGTCCGCTGGGCTCCCTTTTTTGTGTCTCTTTCACATAAACAAAGCAGAAGTTCTTGGCCAATCCTTGACAGTGCTTGTTCAAGACACAGAGAGCCTCTGTGCTGGGGCAGAGGTAAGGGTGCAGGAGGTGGTCGGAGGGGGGTGCTTACCTCGGGCAGCACAGCTCCCAAAGTGACCGGCAGTCGGGATTTCCCCCAACAGTGCCCCACAGGGGCCCAGGGTCAGCTCCAGCACAGGCCACACAGGAAGGCTTAATGCTCGAGCTATAGCACATGCTGGGCAGGCTTGAGGCCAGGGTCCCCATGGCAGGAGAGAAGAAGAAGACTCGGCCCCTGGAGGGGCAGGATGGGCTTCCTGGATCCCATTTGCTCACAGCCAGGGCCCTGCCCCCACTCCCAAGTCGTCCATGGCACCCCCAGGTCAGCCAGAATGGAGCAGCAGTTTTCACTGCACCAAGTCCACTTATGGCTTACAGGCAACACCCAGAGCCACCACAGCCCACCATCTTGGCCAGAAAGGAGCCTGCTCAGCCTCGTCATTGCTTATTTTCCTTCCCCCCAGAACCCCGCTTCTCCTGGGCTGCAAGGAGCCATCCCTGGGATGCCAACAGCCAGCCACAGGGGTCTATCTCCCAGCAGTCAACCGCACCTCCATGGTTTGGCCCTCAGAAGGGCAGGTGGGGGTTTCCTGGATCCCAGTTGCTCACAGCCAGCCCAGCCTCCACCTCTAAAACCATCAGTCATGCCCCCAGGTTGGCCATAAAGGAGCAGCCATTCTCCACTTGGACTCAGCTTTGCTTGTTTTCCTTTGACTCAGAACCCCCCTTCTTCTCCTGGGCTGCAAGTAGCCATCCCTGGGAAGCCAAGAGGCAGGCACAGGATTCTGCCTCCCAGCAGCCAACCACACCTCCCCAGGCTTTGCAGAATGAATGGTGGTGCTCTACTAACCCCACTTAGCCACAATGATGTGCTAAGTTTCTGCTCTGCCTTTCTCAGCTTGACTTTCCTCTTTTGCCCCATTCCTGCCTCACTTCCTCCTTTTGGAAGTCATGCAAAGAAGGCCAGCAGGAAGAGCCGGCGTCCACCTGCCAATCTCCAAGGGCAGAGGAGGCCAAGCCACAAGTCTCTGAAAGGTAACATGCCTAACTCCTCTAGGTTCTCCAGCCTGACACCAAGGTGCTTTCTCCACTGCTGTCAGCACCTTCTGTCATGCAGGGGTTGGAGTTATCCCAGGGACAGGCCAGTGGCAGAAGGAGAAGCGCCTTCCTGAGCAGCAAGGGAATCTGGGAAAAGGAAACCAGCATGTTTCTGCCTGGATTTGAATCAGGGACCTTTTGCGTGTTAGGCAAATGTGATAACCACTACACTACAAAAACTCCATCTGCTTGGCTGTTGCTCACCCCGCCACAGGCCGATGGACAAACCTAGAGAAAGTGGTGGCAGCCCTTCAATAGGTCAGCTGGCAGAGCAGAGGACTGGAGCCGGCACTCAGAAAGTTGTCCTTACCTCGCCCGTGTGACTCCAGCTTGAGGGAGATCTTCTTTTTCTTCTCCTTGCTGACAAAGAGCAAGAGAAGAATGAAAGGTCAGGTGGGCCAACTCGGTGCAGAAGCTCATGCTGTCTTTTCCTGCTGCATAGCCTGAAATGAGGGACTCATGGCAGTTAAAGGAACTGCTGCACCTTTCAGAAAACATCCCATCTGTGCACAAAGCTGGATAGAATAGCCTGCTAGTCTAGCACGCTCCCAGCTGAACTACTTCAGCACCTGCTAGGTTTCTTTTTGGCTCATTAAACCACATCTTCAGTCACCGATGGCCAATGAGAGAGTGACATTGCTTGCTATTTTAGCACCTGAAAATGCCATTGGCCAATCTTTGGATCTCTTTAATTCTGCGCTTTAGTTCATGGGCGAAAGGTGAGAGAAGCCACCTTTCAACTAAAGGCCTGGGGTTAACATCCTAACACTGTCTCCTACTGTAACACTATTTAATCCTGACCAGCCCTGTGCTGGTGACAGTTCCATTTCTAGATGTTAGTATGTTTCAGTTACCATTAAAATTAAAAAGTTTCTATATGCTTAAAGAAAATGCATTTGTTTTATTTGCTTATATATGGCATGAATAAATACAGGTTTACAGAACCTAGCCTGCAAATTTAGCATCTTATATGACAGAGAAAATCATGCATCGAAATTGTACATCAAAATCATGTACTGAGCTACAAATGCAATGAAAAATAAGATACTTAAAATTTTAACATATGGGGGGGGGCACCGAAGACACGTCTTGCCTAGGGTGCCACTTGGTCTAGGTCAGACCCTGCCAGGGAGAACAGGAATTAGTGTCACATGCCTATTTTCAGGCTGTAATCTGTGGGCACCCTGCTCTGCGGGAGGGATCGTGGTAGCCCAGACTCAGGGCTGGAATAGGCCCTGATTGAGGGGGTGGCTGCATGGTTTACAGCGCTCCGATGTCTTAGACAATGTGTCTCTCCCAAAGCCTCAGATCTGCGTTCCCAGAAGGCTCCTGCGCTGCCTCTGCTCCTTTCACCTTCTACAGCAAGGAGCAGCAGCAAGGGTCAGGCATGAGCCATAGGCACTAGGTGGGAGGCAGAGGCTTTAGGAGCCCAGAGTGTTTGCCAGTCTGGGCATTTTGGCTGAGACCTCAGGGACACGTTGTGAGGCAGAATCCCAGGCATCTGTATGAAAGGAGCATAGGGACTTAAGAGCAGCCAGACTGGGTCAGACTGGGTCCATTTTGCCATCTTCTGGGTCCATCTTCCCATAGCGGCCAAAGCCAGGTGCCCCAGAGGGAAAGAACAGAACAGGTAATCATCAAGTGATCTATCCCCTGTCACCCGCTCCCAGCAAACAGAGACTAGGGACACCTTCCCTGCTTTTTGCCGGCCGCTGCACATTGAGTGGATATTTGCAGAGAACTATCCACAGTGACTCCAAGATCTCTCACTTGAGTTGCAATAGCTATTTTACATCCCATCGTTTTATATGTTGAGTTGAGATTGTGTTTGCCAATGTGCATCACCTTGCATTTATCAACATTGAATTTCATCTGCCATTTTGTTGCCCTTTCACCCAGTTTTGTGAAATCTCTTTTTAGCTCCTCACAGGCTGCTTCGCACTTAACTATCCTCTGTAGTTTGGGATCATCTGCAAAATTTGTCACCTTGCTGTTTAGCAGATCGTTTATCAATATGTTGAATAGTCCCAGTACAGACACCACTAGTTACCTGTTTGCATCCTGAAAACTGACCATTTAGTCCTACCCTTTGTTTCCTAGCTTTTAACCAGTTATTGATCCAGGTGAGGTCCTTCCAGACGTGAAAGTAAGCCAGGCCGGTCCGGTATGGGGTACCGGCAAGAGCGGGTACGCTGTGCTAGCCCGGCCCAGCTTCCCCAAGCTGGTGATTTAAAGGACCCAGGGCTCCCTGCAGAGGCCAGAGACCCAGGCCTTTTAAATCGCTGCCTGAGCCCCTCTGCCGGAGCCCTGGGGAGCAAATCACTGCTGTGGAACGCTGCTCTCTCCCGCACCACGAACACAGAGCAGGGGCGACGGGAGCTTCCTTACAGTGTGTGGGGGGGCACTGTTGTCTGAACTGTGGTGCTCTCATGACACCCCTTCCCCAGGGACCCACATTCACACCACCCCTCCCCCGAGGCCACACCCACAGAACGCCTTTCCCCCCCAAGACTCCACCCTTCCCCCCACTCCATCATTTGTCCTAACAGCCAGTAAAGAGTAGTGGGGCCATGGCCCTCTAACCCCCTGTTCCAGCACCCCTGACACAGAGCTAAGCAGGCAGCAGTGTGTGTGTGTCACAGAGGCTGCTGTGCTGAGCTGAGCCAGTGAGGGAAACAGTGGCTGATGTTGGGGCTGTCCCCTTCCCCCTGCCTCAGGACTGGTTGCTTGCAGCAGCTGTCTGAACTTAGAGACAGTGTGCCCACACAATCCCTCTCCCCACACACACAAACACACTCTCTACCCCACCAGGCACATTGCAGTTGAAAAGCAGCTGGCAATCTAGTAGGATTCCCATGGAACAATGGGATAGAGAAACCTGCATCATGTGATGCTGTACCAGCCCATGAGGCTTTGCAAACCCTTCCCAAAGCACCCGCAGCCAGTTGCACAGCTACCCACAATGCACTGCTCTCTGTGGCCTTCCAAGAGTCTAGCCTGGATGTGCTCTGGTGACACAAGGGGCATAGTGTGGACATGCAACAGCTATTTAATTAAAACACTTTAAAGCCACATTACCCAATAGTGTAGATATAGCTTGAGAGTGAGACAAGACCCAGCTCTGTTGCAACTGAAGAACCACAAGTTCCTCCGTAGTTGGCAGGATTTGAACCTGTTCAGGGAGACCCCAATGGATTTCTAGCCCATCACCTTAACTACTCAGCCACAACTACTTACTTGAGATGTGTCTCTCACTACACTCCAGTACTATTCTCACTGAGTGATCAATTCCAATTGTTCCCTCAGACTAGCTTCCACAACACACACACTGCTGTGCCATTGTGTAAGTGTGTCCCTGGCTGAACTGCAAGAATTCCTGGGCATGGCCCAACATCTAAACAAGTACTTTGCCTCAGTTTTTAATAAGACTATTGAGGAGTCTAGCGATGATGGAGGGATGATAAACGGGAATGTGGATATGGAAGTGGATATTACCGCAACTGAGGTAGAGGCCGTACGTGAACAGCTCAATGGGACAAAGTCGGAGGGCCCGGACAATCTCCATCCGAGGATATTAAAGGAACTGGCGCGTGAAATTGCGAGCCCGTTAGCGAGAATTTTTAAGCAATCGATAAACTCGGGGGTTGTGCCATTTGACTGGAGGATTGCTAATGTAGTTCCTATTTTTAAGAAAGGGAATAAAAGTGATCCGGGTAATTATAGGCCTGTTAGCTTGACGTCTGTAGTATGTAAGGTCTTGGAATAAATTTTAAGGGAGAAAGTAGTTAAGGACATAGAGGTCAATGGTAATTGGGACGAATTGCAACACGGATTTACTAAAGGTAGATCGTGTCAAACCAATCTGATCTCCTTCTTTGAGAAGGTGATGGATTACTTAGATAAAGGAAATGCGGTAGATATAATTTACCTCGATTTCAGTAAGGCGTTTGACACGGTTCTGCATGGTGAACTGTTAGTTAAATTGGAAAAGATGGGGATGAATATGAAAGTTGTAAGGTGGATAAGGAACTGGTTAAAGGGGAGACTCCAGCGGGTCGTATTGAAAGGTGAACTGTCAGACTGGAAGGAGGTCACTAGTGGAGTCCCTCAAGGATCGGTTTTGGGACCGATCTTATTTAACCTTTTTATTAATGACCTTGGCACAAAGAGAGGGAATGTGCTAATAAAGTTTGCGGATGACACCAAGCTGGGGGGTATTGCTAACACGGAGAAGGACAGGGATACTATTCAGGAAGATCTGAATCACCTTGTAAACTGGAGTAATAGAAATAGGATGAAATACAATAGTGAAAAGTGCAAGGTCATGCACTTAGGAATTAATAATAAGAATTTTAGATATACGTTGGGGGCGCATCAGTTGGAAGCGACAGAGGAGGAGAAGGACCTTGGGGTATTGATTGATAGCAGGATGACTATGAGTCACCAATGTGATACGGCTGTTAAAAAAGCAAATGCGATTTTGGGATGCATCAGGTGGGGTATTTCCAGCAAGGATAAGGAGGTGTTAGTACCGTTATATAAGGCGTTGGTGAGACCCCATCTGGAATACTGTGTGCAGTTCTGGTGTCCCATGTTCAAGAAGGATGAATTCAAACTGGAACAGGTTCAGAGACGTGCTACTAGGATGATCCGAGGAATGGAAAACCTGTCATATGAAAGGAGACTCAAAGAGCTTGGCTTGTTTAGCCTGGCGAGAAGAAGGCTGCGGGGGGATATGCTTGCTCTATATAAATATATTAAGGGGGTTAACGTTAGGGAGGGAGAGGATTTATTTAAGTTTAGTACTAATGTAGGCACGAGGACGAATGGGTATAAACTGGATATTAGGAAGTTTAGACTTGAAATTAGACAAAGGTTTCTAACCATTAGGGGAGTGAAGTTCTGGAACAGCCTTCCGAGGGAAGTAGTGGGGGCAAAAGACTTTTCTGGCTTTAAGACAAAGCTTGATAAGTATATGGAGGGGATGTTATGATAGGATCGTTAATTTGGGCAATTGATCTTGGATTACCATCAGATAGGTCTGCTCAGTGGTTTGCGGGGAGATGTTGGATGGGATGGGAACGGAGTTACTGCAGAGAATTCCTTCTTGGGTGCTGGCTGGTGAGTCTTGCCCACATGCTCAGGGTTTTGCTGATCGCCATATTTGGGGTCGGGAAGGAATTTTCCTCCAGGACGGATTGGCAGGGGCCCTGAAGGTTTTTCGCCTTCCCCTGCAGCGTGGGGCATAGGTCGCTTGCTGGTGGATTCTCTGCAGCTTGAAGTCTTCAAACCAATTTTGAGGATTTCAATAACTCAGTCCTGGGTTAGGGGTTTTTATAAAATTGGATGGGTGGGGTTCGGTGGCCTGCCTTGTGCAGGAGGTCAGACTAGATGATCATATTGGTCCCTTCTGACCTATGAGTCTATGAGTCTATGAGGAGAGTGTGTTTGTGGTCAATGACGTTCCTGTAGATTGTTGTCCATTTCCTGCCTTGATCATTCAGACAGTTCCTTTACCATCATATCCCCAGCACATCAGGGATTGCAATAGCAGGGGGCAGGTTTTCTCTGGCGCACTGAGCTTTGCCAGGGGGTTGGTGGTTCCTTTCCTTCCTCACCCTGGAGTAAACTCAGCTTTTTATTCCATCCTTGATGTTTCAAGGAATAACAAGAGATGACCAAGGAAAGAGGTGGACAGGGCGGGTCTCAGGTGAGGGGCAGAGAGGTGCAAGTGGTGGGCAGGGCCAGTCTTATGGGTGGGGCAAAGAGGTGTGGGTGGTGGACAGGGCAGGTCAGGGGAGAGGATAGAGAGGTGTGAGTGCTGTGCAAGGTGGGTCTCAGGAGAGGCAGAGAGGTGTGAGTGCTGGGCAGGGTGAGTCTCAGGGGAAGGGCAGAGAGGTGGGGGCAGCAGGCAGACCTTGGGGGCGGGGGTGGAGAGACACAAGGAGGCCTTCTGGGAGGAGAGGAGCAAGCAAAAGGTGGACCAGCAGGCCTCAGCCAAAGAGAAAGAGCAGGAGTGGGAAGTGGCCAAATGGGAGTGAGAGCAGAGCACAGGTGGGGCTTCAGAGGGAGGAGAATGAGTCAAGGGGGTGGAGTGGACAGAACTGCCCAGAGGATTCAGGGGGCCTGAGGCAAAACAATTTTGGGTGCCCCTTCCATAAAAAAAAGTTGCAATACTATAGAATACTATATTCTCATGGGATCCCTGCAGGGCCTGGGGTAAATTGCCCCACTTGCCCCCCCCCTCTGGGTGACCGTGCCCTCAGCCTCTCCTCTTAAGTCCACTGACCCCTAATCATTTTTGTTGCCCTCCCCTAGACTCTCTCCAATTTGTTTCTGTAGTGGGAGGGCAAAAACTGGACACAATGCTCCAGATGTGGCCTCACCAGTGCTGAATAGAGGGGAATAATCACTTCTCTCGATCTGCTGGAAATGCTCCTACTAATCCAGCCCAATACGACCAGTTACCCATATTGAATGCAGACCCAGCAATATTTGATAAATTGGTTACTGTCCATTCAGGAGGTTCTTTCCTACCTATTCATAAAGTATGAAGATGCTCTAAGCAGAGGGGAGAGAGCTGTCCCATCCGTGTAGTTAATCCATCTCCCCGAGAGGTGGTAGCTATGTCACTGGGGGAAGCTATGTGGGTGGGTGTGCAAGCTGTGGTGTCTCCATATATCTATAAGTTTAATCAAACCCCATTTTTAAAAGCACTGTGGTCTGGGAAGAGTACAGGAGATCTCTGAGGCAGGGCCTGTCCTTCAAAATCTTTAAGATCACCGATTTACTTCCACAGCAGCCATGGGGGTGTAACTCAGTAGTAGAGTATTTGACTGAAAATCAAAGGGGTCTTGGTTCAAGTCCCTTTGCCACCTTACAAACTTCTTCCTTCAACGAAAATAATTTCATTTCCATTATGTTGAGGAGTTCCACTGAATAGAGATCCCTGAAATGAATGGAAACAGTCAATATTTTCCTGTGCAAATGCATGAAAACCTAGCAAACATGTGACTCCACTGAAATCAGTTCCAATCCTCTAAAGGATTAAAGAATCCTTACTGAGGTTGCAGGAAAAAACCATCCCAATGTGTAGAAAGAATAGTATATATGGCAGGTGACCAGCTTGGCTTAACAGTGAAATCCTTGCTGATCTTAAACGCAAAAAAGAAGCTTCCAAGAAGTGGAAGATTGTACAAATGACTAGGGAGGAGTATAAAAATATTGCTCAGGCATCCAGGAGTGAAATCAGGAAGGCCAAATCACACTCGGAGTTGCAGCTAGCAAGAGATGTTAAGAGTAACAAGAAGGCTTTCTTCAGGTATGTTAGTAACATGAAGAAAGTCAAGGAAAGTGTGGGCCCCTTACTGAATGAGGGAGGTAACTTAGTGGACAGAGGATGTGGAAAAAGCTAATGTACTCAATGCTTTTTTTGCCTCTGTCTTCACAAACAAGGTCAGCTCCCAGACTGCTGCACTGGGCAGCACAGCATGGGGAGAAGGTGACCAGCCCTCTGTGGAGAAAGAAGTGGTTCGGGACTATTTAGAAAAACTGGAGACGAGCACATGTCCATGGGGCCGGATGCGCTGCATCCGAGGGTGCTAAAGGAGTTGGCGGATGTGATTGCAGAGCCATTGGCCATTATCTTTGAAAACTCATGGTGATCAGGGGTGGTCCCGGATGACTGGGAAAAGGCTACTGTAGTGCCCATCTATAAAAAGGGAAGAAGGAGGATCCAGGGAACTACAGACCAGTCAGTCTCACCTCAGTCCCTGGAAAAATCATGGAGCAGGTCCTCAAGGAATCAATTCTGAAGCACTTAGGGGAGAGGAAAGTGATCAGGAACAGTCAGCATGGATTCACCAAGGGCAAGTCATGCCTGACTAACCTAATTACCTTCTATGAGGAGATAACTGGCTCTGTGGATGAGGGGAAAGCAGTGCATGTGTTATTCCTTGACTTTAGCAAAGCTTTTGATACGGTCTCCCGTAGTATTCTTGCCAGCAAGTTAAAGTGTGGGCTGGATGAATGGACTGTAAGGTGGATAGAAAGCTGGCTAGATCGTCAGGCTCAATGGGTAGTGATCAACGGCTCCATGTCTAGTTGGCAGCCGGTTTCAAGCGCAGTGCCCCAAGGGTCGGTCCTGGGGCTGGTTTTGTTCAATATCTTCATTGATGATCTGGAGGATGGTGTGGATTGCACCCTCAACAAGTTTGCAGATGACCCTAAACTGGGAGGAGTGGTAGATACACTGGAGGGTAGGGATAGGATACAGAGGGACCTAGACAAATTAGAGAACTGGGCCAAAAGAAACCTGATGAGGTTCAACAAGGACAAGTGCTGAGTCCTGCACTTAGGACGGAAGAATCCCATTCACTGTTACAGACTAGGGACCAAATGGCTAGGAAGCAGTTCTGCAGAAAAGGACCTAGGGGTTACACTAGACGAGAAGCTGGCTATGAGTCAACACTGTGCCCTTGTTACCAAGAAGGCTAACGGCATTCTGGGCTGTATAAGTAGGGGCATTGCCAGCAGATCGAGGGATGTGATCATTCCTCTCTATTCAGCATTGGTGAAGCCTCATCTGGTGTACTGTGTCCAGTTTGGGGCCCGACACTACAAGAAGGATGTGGAAAAATTGGAAACAGTCCAGCAGAGGGCAACAAAAATGATCAGGGGTCTGAAGCACATGACTAATGAGGAAAGGCTAAGGGAACTGGGCTTGTTTAGTCTGAAGAAGAGAAGACTGAAGGGGGATTTGACAGCTGCTTTTAAGTACCTGAAAGGGGGTTCCAAAGAGGATGGACCTAGACTGTTCTCAGTGGTAGCAGATGAGAGAACAAGGAGTAAGGGTCTCAAGTTGCAGTGGGGGAGGTTTAGGCTGGATATTAGGAAAAAACTTTTTCACTAGGAGGGTGGTGAAGCACTGGAATGGGATGGCTAGGGAGGTGGTGGAATCTCCTTCCTTAGAGGTTTTTAAGGGCAGGCTTGATAAATCCCTGGCTGGGATGATTTAGTTGGGGATTGGTCCTGCTTTGAGCAGTGGATTGGACTAGATGACTTCCTGAGGTCCCTTCCAACCCTAATATTCTATGATTATATGATTAGATGCTCTAATGGTTTCTTCTGGCCATAAAGTCGAATAATTTCTGAAAAACGGAGCATAGCATTGGGAGCAGCATCTGATGTTTTACTGTCTAGCCGGCTTGCTGCCTAGAACGAACACTCCTTGAGTGGGGTGATCCACAGGGAGTAGCTCAAACCTCCAAAGTGCCTGGCCTGGGGTAGGACATTAGCACAGCAAGGGAGAGGTGTGGCAGTGACATCACAAAGGCCTTTTGCAGAACTTCAGACTATTGGTAAAAGGTGGTGGGGAGGTGGTGACCTCACAGAGAGATGCTGACATCAGCCAGGTAGGACAGGGGCGAGAGGCCAGGGAAACCTCAGAGACCCCTGTGGCTTTGCGTCAGCAAGTCTCCTTCTCCAGGTCTCTCCTTGAGGACTGATAAAGTATTCGGGTTCACAGATGTGAGCACCAGGAGGAACCTCTTTCGAGTTTTCTCCTTCCCTTGTAGTGATTTTACTAGAAAACAGCCGTCCCTGTTTAGAAGGTAAGAGCCTCCTGGAGGTTTGAAACCTGTTCAGTCTGATCCATCTGGTGAGAGTTGAATTCTAGACATGGAAAACACGAGCTTAAGGAGGCAGAATTTTATTGCGCACCTGGGATTTTGTCCCTTAGAATCAGTGCGGACATAAGGGTTTGTTCTTTTTGTTTCAGCTTTTCCTCCATCCATCCTTCCCTCCTTTCTCTTCTTTTCTTGCTTCTTATCTCCTTTTTCCTATTCCCCTCTCAACACCAGGAGGTGTGCTTCTGTTTGTGTGTGTGTGTTGCGGGGGAGTGCTCTGCAGCTCCCACTGTGAGAGATCCACCCAAAAATGTGGGACTGAAATAGTGCTTGGGCAGTGATCCCCAGCAGTCACCTGGGCCATCTTTTGGGCTCTCTGGTAAGAATCCTCAGCCTCCCATCCTCAGTCTCTATCCTGATTGGCTGAGCAGGGGGTTATTGACAGGGAGGAGACTCAGGTCCATGTTTTTCTCTTTTAAGAACAAGGAAATAAGTCAGAACCAGTTCTATGTTTGACATATTTTGTTGCTTCTCTGCATTAATTGTCTCTGAGCAGTTGATGATTCTCTCTAACATTGCAGTTCTCCTCAAATACTTGCTGAATAATTACAGTGCACTGTTGTTGGTCTGGAGCTCATCTGAGAGCACATTATTCAGGTCATTCAATGTCTGAAATTCAAGATCCGATGGTTGGTTTGAAAATCAGGGCTCTTGGGTCCTATTCCCAACTCTGCCACTGCCTGGCTGTGTGACCTAAGACAAGTCAGTTCTCCTTTCTCAGCCTTAGCTTCTCCCTCTTTCAAGTAGGGATAATAATGATCCACTCTTACCTACCTCATGGTGGGTGAAGGATGGGGATCCATTGGAGAGTGTCACTAAGAGTAGTGCATAATATGAGGTGTCCCATCACGTTTACTCAGAGCAGATTATGACATAGTAGATTAGCTGAAACAGTCTTTTTTATTTGTATTTTTTTTATTTTGGAATTGTTAAGAGCAGCAATGACTTAGCTCAGACTGAAGCATCTTATCTAATTTTCAAGATCTAAGTGTCTCCTCCTTGTGTGTGATGACACAATTTAACACACTGTGACAAACAGGAGATGCTTTTGTTTTGCAACAAAATCTTTTTGCAGAGAAATTCCATCTCACTTGTTATGATTCTGAGAAACAAACTGGTTTAGTCTGAATGGGATATTTGGACAGAAACGGTTGGAATGAAATTTTCCCGCCATCTCAGTTCCTGAGCTCTATCCCTGCCTCTGGGGGGATTTGTTGTCTGTTAGAACAGGAGTCTGACTGGCGGCTTCTCTTTCTGGCTCTGCCACCGTCTTGCTGTGTAGGCCCTTGGGTAGGTCACCTCCCTTCTCTGTACCTCAGGCTCCTCCCATTTGTCCAATGGGAACAGGGACAGTTCTCGAATTCTGGGCAGTTGTGAGCCTGAGTGAGAAAAGGGGTGATGAAGCCCTCTGTGAAGAAGAAAGGGGAGTTTCACGGTGTTTTTGCACCAAGGAATTCTAAAGTTTGCTAAAGTGTCTAGTCTGTGGAAACAAGAAATGGTCGGGGCCAAACTTTTTAATCACTGCCTTTTTAAAGCCCTTTCAAGGATGTGAATCCCTATCTTTTACGTACCTGGGGTTCTTTGCCAGCAGGAGAGAAGAGGTTCCTGCCTCCGTTTTTGTGGCCTTAACAAACCAGGTGTTATGCCCCAGTTCTCGTCTGAGATCCCTGAAAAAGAACATCTTCCCATCCATGAACAAGACAGGACCTATCTTTCAAAGGGGAACAAAGAGACCCCTGGGACTTGCAGACTAGCTAGCCTGACTGCCATAGCTGGAGAGATACTGGAATACATTCTTAAACACTCAGTTTGTCAGCAGCACCTACAGGATAATTTGGTTCTTAGGACGAGTGAACATGGATTTGTCAAGAACAAATCATTCCAAACCAATCCTTATTCCTTCTTCGGCAGGGTTTCGGGCCTGGTGTAGGTGGGTAAACAGTAGATGGGATCTAGCTTGCAGATACTAAGGCTTTTGACACTGTCCTGTAGGACATTCTCACAAGCAAACGAGGGCAATGCAGTCCAGCTGCAATCAGTGTAATGTGGGTGCAGAGCTGGTTGAAAGCCCAGACTCCAGGAGCCCTTCTCCATATTTGGCTGTCCAACGGAGAGGGTGTACCTAGTGGGTCTGGCAGGCATCAGTCCGGAGTCCGGTACTATTCAATATTTTCATGAATGATTTGGAAAATGCAGTGCAGACTATGCTTCTAAAATTTGCAACTGACACCAATCATTTTGGAGCACAGGATTGAAATTCAAAACGTCCTTAACAAATTGGAGACTTGGTCTTCTTGAGCCAAACTCCATGGCTGGGCCCCTCTCTCTACACTGGGCTGAAGTGAAACCCCAGAGCCAAACACTCCTCCTGGGCAGTGCGCTCTGACCTTGAATGGTCAGATGCTGCTTAGCACTGTCAGAGCAACTTTTGCTGGGAGATTCTCCCAGCACTTTCCAATAGCGGGAAAGTATGAAATCCCCATTTCATTGCTGGGGACAGAGCCCTGGAGGGGGGAGCAACTTGCCCAAATTTCCCCAGGAAAAAGAAAAGAACCAGCAGTGGAACCAATAGGAAACCCAGCAATGGAACTCAGGAGTCCTGGGGGTGTGCTAGGGTGACCAGATGTCTTTATTTTATAGGGACAGTCCGAATTTTGGGGTCTTTTTCTTATCTAGGATCCTATTACCTCCCACCCCCTGTCCCAATTTTTCACACTTGCTGTCTGGTCACCCTAGGGTGTGCACATGTGTGGGTCCCAGCTTCTCCCTGCCCCCCTCATTGAAGCAGAAGTGCAGGGTTACTGCCCTGGGTACTGCAGGGCACCGGTGGACATGGGGCTGGCTGGAGGTAGGGTCTGGCTGCAGGCAGGGTAAGGGGTGCGGGGCTGGCTGGCTTCAGGCAGGGGGGTGCATTGGGTTGGCTGGAGACAGGGCAGGGGATGCAGGGCTGGCTGCAGACAGGGGGTGCAGGGCTGGTGCAGGCTGGGTGTGTGTGAGGGCTGGTTGGCTTTGGGCAGGGCCACAGGGGAGTGTGCCAGGAGATGGCTGGAGACAGGGCTGGGGGTTTGTCAGGGGCTTTGCTGCAGGGCTGGCTGCAAGTAGGGCAGGGAGGATGCGGCTGGTGTGGGCAGGGCAGAAGGTGCAGGGCTGTCTGGAGACAGAGGATGGCTGCGGGCAGGGCAGGGCAGGGGGTGCAGGGCTGGCTGCAGGCAGGGCATGGGGCAGGACTGGTGCAAGCATGTTTCACTCCCTAGGCGAAACTTCCACCTTGCACCCTCCCCCCCTGCGCCTCCACCTTGAGGTGCCCCACCCTTGGCAGCTCCTCCCCTCCACCCTGAGGCTCCCCTCTTGTGGCAACTCCCCCGCTCTGCCCTGCGACACCCCCCCTTGCCCCAGCTCACCCCTGCTCCAATCACGAGCACCCTGAGCACACCATGGCCTCTTCACTTCTCCTGCCTCCCAGCCTTGTGGCGCCTAAGCCTGCCAGGCAGTCAAGCACCCTCCTCTGAGCCACAGCAGCCCTGACAGTTGACAATAGAGGCACCTTAGCTCCTGAGTTCCTTCAATGTGTCCCCCTCCGGGGTCCAGCTCTGATCACCAGATACTCGGAGTATATCTATACCACCTGCCGAATAGGTGGGCAGCAATCGATCCAGCGAGGGTCGATATATCGCGTCTAGTGTAGATGCAACACATCGAGTGCTCTCCCCTCGACTGCTGTACTCCATCTCGGTAAGAGACACAGGCAGAGTCTACGGGGAGCTGCAGCAATCAACTCACAGCGACTGTGACATTATAAGTATAATCTAATATCTCATTGAAAGGTGACAGGGCCAGAAAGAGTTAATTAACTCACCTCACCGACTGATCTGACCCATGGGTGAACTTTAAGAACTGGTTAGCAAGATATGTGAATGAACAGAGCTTTGTAATGCAAGTCTGCATTGTTAGAGGTAGAAGGGGAGATGTTTGCTCAGGTCTTGTGATGTAGGCAAACAAGTCTTGTCTATTGCTACAGTTTTAATTCAAAGAGCAAAAAAGGAATATTAACATTAATGATGATACTTGAGTGAAATAGTATTATTGTCTGTGTCTCTTTGAAGGTTGTGGTAATCTGTATCTGAACTGTTTAATGAATAAATTACTCTGTACTAATTGCCAGGATGCTTGGAAGGAGAGTTAAACCTATTGTCTTCTGAGACCGAAAGGCTGCTGGAAATGTATAAGAACCCTGGGACACGATCCTTCTTCATCTCAGATCTGCTTTGGGTTTCAAGAGGGGGAAACCTTAAGCCACAAGTATTGTGATCCCCAGTCATTGACTGGAGCCACCCTGAATATGGAAATTGGACTATAACGTATGGACTATTTCTAAAAAGAATTTTGGCAACTACAAACTCACCTCTACTATGTATCTGAACCTCAAGAATTGAATTCAAGTCTATATGTCTATTGATCTTTTAACCAACACTCTCTCTCTTTTCTTTTCTAATACATTTTAGCTTAGTTAATAAGAATTGCCTATAGCATGTATTTTAGGTAAGATATAAGTTATAATTGAACCTGGGTATGTAGCTGATCCTTTGGGATCAGAAGAATCTTTTCTTTAACATGATGAAGTAAGATTTTCAGGAATCATCATCATATCTGACAGGTGTGTCTGGGTGGAGGCCTGAGGCTGGGTACTTTAAGGGAACTGCGTGGTTTAAACTTCTAAGTAACCAGTGAGGTACTACAGAGGCTGCTTTGTGCTGGCTTGGTAAATCTAAGTATCGGAATAACCAGCAGCGTTTGAAATTTGTCTGTCCTGTTTTGTTTGCGGTTCACCCTGATTGAGTGACCTCAGCTCTCTCCCAGGGGCAGCACCATCACACCTACATCCAGGCTGTAGGGGTCTGGGGGATCTTAGGTGCCTTTGGGTGCACAGATACCTACGTCCAGGCTGTAGATGTCCCTGGGGAGCTTAGAGAGTTTTAGGGGAGGGCACAGATACCAATCTCCAGGCTCTAGGGGTCCCAGGGGGGCTTAGGGGGTTCGTGGGGGGCACATATTCGTACATCCAGGCTTTAGTGGTACCAGGGGGGCTTAGAGGGTTAGTGGGGGGCATAGATACCTACGTCCAGGCTGGAGGCATCCTGGGAGTCTTAGGGGATTTTTGGTGGCCCAAGATACCTATGTCCAGGCTGTACGGGTACCAGGGGGTCTTAGGGGTTTGGGTGGGCACAGATACGTATGTCTAGGTTGTATCAGTCCCAGGGGGCGGGGTTAGAGGTTTCATGAGGGGCACAGATATCTACGTCCAGATTGTAGCTGTCCCGGGGGGTGAGGGGGTTTCTGGGGGGCACATATACCTACGTGCACACTGGCGTGTCCCGGGGGGCTTATGGAGTCCCTATAGGGCACAGATACAAATGTCCTGGCTGTATAGGTACCTGGGGGGCTTAGGGGGATTGTGGGGGGCACCGATACCTAAGTTCAGGCTGGAGGGGTCTTCAGGGGTCTTAGGTATTTGGTGGGGGGCACAGATACTTACATCCAGGCTGCAGGGGTCCTGGAGGGGCTTAGGGTCTGTCACGGAGTGTGGGAGAGTCCAGTCCTGCACCCCTCTTCCTGGGACTCAAAGTGACTCTCAGCCAGCCAGTAAAACAGAAAGTTTATTGGACAACAGGAGCGAAAGATACAGCAGAACTTGAAGGCACAAGCAGGATCCCGCATTTGAGTCCTTCTGGGGCTTCAGGAAACTTAGTTCCCAGTTTGGGATTCCCTGAATTTCAACCACCCAGACCAAAACCGAAACTGAACTAAACCAACTCTCTCCAGCCAGCCCCTTCTTTTCTTCAGCTTCCCGAGTAAAGGTGCTGAATCCCTCCCTCCTTCCTAGCTCAGGATACAGGCTGAGTACGTGTCCGGTCCTAAGGTCACCTGCTGCTCTCCCATCCCCCACACAGACAGTCCCTACTCCATCACAGTAATGCAGAGAGCATTTCCTGCATGGAGCAACAGTGACACCGTGTGGATACGCAGGGTAATGCACAGAGCTTTTCCTGCATGGAGCAACAGTGACACCATGTGGCCATGCAGGGTAATGCACAGATAATTTCCTGCATGGAGCAACAGTGACACCATGTGGAGACGCAGGGTAGTACACAGAGCATTTCCCTCATGGTGCAACAGTGATACCATGTGGCCACGCAGGGTAATGCACAGAGCATCACACCTACGTAGATGCTTTAGAGATCCCTGGGGGGCTTAGGAGTCATGGGGGGCACAGATAGCTACCTCTAGGCTTGAGGCATTCTGGTGGGTATTAGGGGCTTCATGGGGGACACAAATATCTACTTCCGGGCTGGAGAGGTCCCTGGATGGCTTAGGGGGTTGTGGTGAGCACAAATACATAAGTCCAGGCTGTAGTGGTCCCTGGGGGTTTAGGGAGTTGGTGAGGGGCACAAGAACCTACGTATGGTCTGGAGGGGTCCCTGGGGGACTTAAGGGGTTGTGATTGTGCAGATACCTACGTCCCAGTTGGAGCTGGCCCTGGGGAGCTTAGGGTGTTTGTGCGTCATACACACACCTACAAACAGGCTCGTGGGGCCCCTATTTGTCTTAGGGGGCTTGTTGGGGGCAGAGATACCTATGTCCAGGCTGGAGAAGTCCTGGGGAGACTTAGGGGGTTCCTGGAGGTCACAAATATCCACAACCAGGCTGGAGTGGTTCTGGGGGTATTAGGGAGATGTGGGGGGGGGCACAGATACCTATTTCGAGGCTGTAGGGGTCCCGGGGTTCCTTTTGGGCATTTTGGGGTACAGATACCTACGTCCATGCTGTAGGGGTCGCTGGGAGGATCAGTGGTTTCGTGAGGGTGCACAGATAACTATGTCCAATGTATAAGGATCCGGGGGGGGGTTAGGGGTTTGTGGGGGGCACAGATACCTTCATCCAGGCAAGAGGGGTCCTGGGGGCCTTAGGTGGTTTGTGTTGGGCACAGATACCTGCGTCTAGGCTAGAGGCGTTCTGCGAGGCTTAGTGGGGTTGTGAGGGCACAGTTAACTATGTTGAGGCTGGAGACGTCCCATCATGGCCTAGGAGGGTTATGGGGGGCACAGATACCTATGTCCATGCTGGAGGGGTCCCGTCGTGGCTTAGGGGATTCGTGGGGTCAGAGATACCTACGTCTAGGCTA
This sequence comes from Gopherus flavomarginatus, assembly GCF_025201925.1. NCBI lineage: Eukaryota > Metazoa > Chordata > Testudines > Testudinidae > Gopherus > Gopherus flavomarginatus. The sequence continues at coordinate 490,495 of NW_026115061.1, read as the reverse complement.
GAGGGGTTCTGGGGGGGATTAGGTGTTTTTGGGGGGAACAGATACCTATGTCCCGATTGTAGGGGGCCCTGGGTAGCTTAGGCGGTTCGTGGGGATCACAGATACAAACATCCATGCTGTAGGGGTCCCGAGGGTCTTTGTGTGGCTCTGGGGGTCACAGATACCTACCTACAGGCTGGAGGGGTCCTGTGGGTCTTAGAGGGTTTGTGGGGCATACAATGCCTACATCTGGGCTTGTGGGTTCCCTGGGGGGCTTAGAGGTTTTTGGGGAGCACAGATACCTTTATCAAGGATAGATGTGTCCCGGTGGGATTAGGGGGTTGTGGGGGGCACAGATACCTATGTAAGCAGAAGCAGGCTGAACTCTACCCTGACATCTGGTGGTGAATTATGGCGAGTGTGGAAAAGAATTTCAGGGGCTGATCGTGTTTGCATAGGCACACCCACCCCGCCTGACATGGCCACGGCAGCCTGGGATGGTTGCTTTGGCAGCTGTGGTATCCCGTTTATTTGTTGTTGGGGCATGAGATGTGGAGTATTGTCACCCTGATTGTGTGGATGTGGAACTGTGAAACTGCTTTGAGACAGTGATTCTCACCACCAATTGAGTGGCACTCGCTAGACAAGGGAGTGGGCTCCTTGGGTGAGCTAGAGTCACCAATTGCACTTTTTTTCTTTTAACAATTGAATAGTAGTGTTGATTTTTTATTCTCTTAAAAGTTGAATTTTTAGGTTCTTGAGCTGAAATCACTGAAAAGATGTGTTAGCTTGTGGGAGACTCTGAAACTGTATTGCAGAACACAGTAGTTGGCAGACAGGAGCAGTTTCTGGGAGTAGCCCACGGAGTGAGGTGAGTCTAGCAGTTTTGGGGGACAGCTGGAGCAGAACACAGGTCGGCTGGCAGAGCAGCTGATGGACCGAGTTGAGCAGTTTGTGGGAAAGGCAAAAGCAGAATCCCATGGAGAGGCAGAGCAGTCAGCAGTGGACCACATAAGGTGCCCCTTTCTACTCAGGGTGGCAGGGGGAAAAACCCTGCAGATAGACTCTTGAACTCTGGGGTTGCGCAACTGTGGGTGATTTTGGGGTTGCTGGACTCTTGAAACATTGGAGATATTGGACTTTGGAGCCTTGGGGTGATTTGGGGATTGCTGGACTCATGAGCCCAGGGAAAAGGACACGGCCTAGTTGAGGTGTTTTCCCAATTTAATGCTATGTTGTTTATCTCACGTTATTAAACATTTTCTGCTACACCCAGACTCTATGCTTGCGAGAGGGGAAGTATTGCCTCTTTGAGGCACCTAGGGGTGTGTATGTAAAATTTTCCGATGTCACTGGGTGGGGGCTCGAGCTGGTTTGCATTACATTGTAGGCAAGGGACCCCTATGTATTGAACCCAGTCCTTGCTGCTATCAGTTCAGCCTGGCAGAATGGTTCCACCTACGTCCAGGCTCAAGGGGTCCCTGGGGGGCTTAGGGAGTTCGTGGGGGGCACAGATATCTAGGTCCAGGCTGTAGGGGGTCGGGGGGGGGGCTCAGGAGTTTGGTGGGGGGCACAGATACCTACGTCCAGGCTGCAGGGGACCCAGAGGGGCTTAGGGAGTGTCACGTAGTGTGGTGGAATCTGGCCCTGCACCCCTCTTCCTGGGACACACAGTGACTCAGACAGCCAGTAAAACAGAAGGTTTTTTTGGCCAACAGGAATGAAGGATACAGCAGAGCTTTTGGGCACAACCAGGACCCCTCAATCGAGTCCTTCTGGAGGTTCAGGAAGCTTAGTTCGCAGTTTGGGATTCCCTGAATTCCAACAACCCAGCTCCAAACCAAAACTGAACTAACTCCCTCCAGCCAGCCCCTTCCTTTATTCAGCTTCCTGGGCAAAGTTGCTGACCCCCTCCCCGCTGCCTAGCTTAAGTTACAGGCTTAGGTCCTGTCCCTCACCTAAAGTCACCCGCTGCTCTCCCATCCCCCACACAGACAGTCCCTACTCCATCACAGTAATGTCCAGAGCATTTCCCGCATGGAACAACAGTGACACCATGTGGCCACGCAGGGTATTGCACAGAGCATTTCCTGCATGGAGCAACAGTGACACTGTGTGGCCACTCAGGGTAATGCACAGAGCATCACACCTACGTAGAGGCTGTAGAGATCCCTGGGGGCTTAGGGGTCATGGGAGGTACAGATAGCTACGTCCAGGCTGGAGGCATTCTGGGGGGCTTAAGGGGGTTCGTAGGGTCACAGATACCTAAGTCCAGGATGGTTGGGACTCTGGGGGAGTTAGCGGGGTTGTGGGGGGCATAGGTACTTGCGTCCAGGGTGTAGAGGTCCTGGTGGGGATTAAGGGCTTCCTGGAGGACACCAATATCTACGTCCGGGCTGGAGAGGTCCCTGGATGGCTTAGAGGTTGTGGTGAGCACAGTGATCCCTGGGGGTTTAGGAACTTGGGGAGGGGCACAGATACCTATGTTTGTCCTGGAGGGGTCCCTGAGGTGGCTTAGTGGTATTGTAGGGGACACAGATACCTACGTCCAGGATATAGGCATTCTGGGGGGGCTTAGGGCTTTGGGGGGGCACAGATACCTACATCCAGGCTGGAGGGGTCCCGGGGGGCTTAGGGGGGTTGTGGGGGGCACAGCTATGTATGTCCAGGCTGGAGAGGTTCCAGGGAGTATAAGGAATTTTTGTGGACAGCAGAGATACCTATCTCCAGGACCTAGGGGTCCCTGGGGGGCTTAGGGTTTTTTTGGGAGGCACAGATAACTATGCTCAGGTTGGAGTGGTTCCTGGGGGGTTTAGGGGGTTCCTGGGGGGCACAGATACCTAGGTCCATGCTATAGGGGTCCCCGGGTGGATTAGGGGTTTTCTGAGGGGTACAGATACATACGTCTAGGCTGTAGGGGTCCCTGGGAGGCTTAGGGGGTTTGTGGGGAGCAGCGATACCTAAGGCCAGGCAATAGGGCTTCCAGGGGGAATTAGTGTGTTGGGGGGGCACAGATACCTAGATCAAGGCTGGAGGATTCCCGATGGGGGGGGGGCTTAGGCAGTTTGTGTTCGGCAAAGATACCTACCTCCAGGCTGGAGGGGTGTCTCGGCAGTTAGGGATTGTGGGGGGGCACAGATACCTCCGTCCAGGCTGGAGGGTCCCAGGGGAGCTTAGCGGGTTCGTAGGGGGCACAGATACCTAAATCCAGGCTGGAGGGATCCAGGGGGGGCTTATGGGGTTCAGGGGGCACAGATACTTATCTCTACGCTGTAGTGGTCCCTGGTGGGCTTAGGGGGTTTTGGGGGGCCCCAGATACCTAAGTCCATGCTGTAGGCATCCCTACAGGTGCTTATGGGTTCATGGGGTGCACAGATACTTATGTCCAGGCTGGAGGGGGCAGGGGGGGTTGGGGTTTCATGGGGGTCACAGATACGAACCTCCAGGCTGTAGGAGTCCCAGGGGGGCTGTGGGGGTACAGATACCTACATCTAGGCTGGAGGGGTCCTGGGGGGTATAGAGGGTTTGTGAGGGGCACAGATACCTAGGTACAGGCTGTCGGTGTCCCGAGGAGATGAGGCGGTTCACTGGGGGCTCTGATACATCCAGGCTGGATGTGTCCCGAGGAGCTTAGGGGGTTCGTGCAGTGCTCAGACACCTGTGTCAAGGCTGTAGGGATCCCTGGGGGCTTAGGGGGTTCGTGGGGGTCACAGGTAGATACGTCCAGGCTGAAGGGGTAATGGGAGTGCTTAAGAGATCGGGGCTGACACAGATACCTAAGTCCAGGGTCTAGGGGTCCCGAGGGGATTGGGGATTGAGGGGGGAACAGATACCTACGTCATAGCTGGAGGTGTCTTGGGTGGTTTAGGAGGTTCGTTGGAGTCACAGATACCTAAGTCCAGGCTGTAGGGGTTCCTGGGGCATTCAGGGATTTCTGGGGGTCACAGATACCTACGTGCAGACTAGAGGGGTCCCAGAGGTCTTAGGAGAATTATGGTTGTCACAGATACCTACATGCAGACTGGAGGGGTCCTGGAGCGCTTAGGAGATTTATGGGGGGCACAGATACCAACATACTGGCTGTAAAGGTCCCTGGGGGGCTTTGTGGGTTCGGGGGGTACAGATACCAATGTCCTGGCTGTAGATGTTCCTGGGGTACATAGAGGGGCTGTGGTCGCACATAACCCTACATCCAGGCTGTCGGGGTACCGGGGGCCCCTGGCCAAATTGGGTCCCCCTGGAAAAGTCTCCCTCACGGTGGCCCCAGGGCTGGAGGAGCTCCCACTCCCTGATATGGCGCAGAGGCTGCAGCAGGGGCACAGAGCTTCTCTGGTGTCAGGGCCACAGCGGGGCAGGGGTAAAGGAGTGAGACAAGAGAAGCTCTGTGCCCCTGCTGCAGCCCCCAGGTAATAGAAGGGAGTGGGAGCTCTTCCAGCCCTGAGGCCACCGTGGAGGAACATCTACAGCCAGGACATTGGTATCTGTCATACATTAGAAGCAAGAGGAAGACTAAGGACAGGGTAGGCCCACTGCTCAGTGAGGAGCGGGAAACAGTAACGCGAGACTTGGAAATAGCAGAGATGCTTAATGACTTCTTTGTTTCAGTCTTCACTGAGAAGTCTGAAGGAATGTCTAGTATAGTGAATGCTTACGGGAAGAGGGTAGGTTTAGAAGAGAAAATAAGGAAAGAGCAAGTAAAAAATCACTTAGAAAAGTTAGATGCCTGCAAGTCACCAGGGCCTGATGAAATGCATCCTAGAATACCCAAGGAGTTAATAGAAGAGGTATCTGAGCCTCTAGCTATTATCTTTGGGAAATCATGGGAGACGGGGGAGATTCCAGAAGACGGGAAGGGGGCAAATATAGTGCCCATCTATAAAAAGGGAAATAAAAACAACCCAGGAAACTACAGAGCAGTTAGTTTAATTTCTGTGCCAGGGAAGATAATGGAGCAGGTAATCAAAGAAATCATCTGCAAACACTTGGAAGGTGGTAAGGTGATAGGGAATAGCCAGCATGGATTTGTAAAGAACAAATCGTGTCAAACTAATCTGATAGCGTTCTTTGATAGGATAACGAGCCTTGTGGAAAAGGGAATAGCGGTGGATGTGATATACCTAGACTTTAGTAAGGCATTTGATACGGTCTCGCATGATATTCTTATAGATGAACTAGGAAAGTACAATTTAGATGGGGCTACTATAAGGTGGGTGCATAACTGGCTGGATAACCGTACTCAGAGAGTAGTTGTTAATGGCTCCCAATCCTGCTGGAAAGGTATAACAAGTGGGGTTCCACAGGCGTCTGTTTTGGGACCGGTTCTGTTCAATATCTTCATCAACGATTTAGATGTTGGCATAGAAAGTATGCTTATTAAGTTTGCGGATGATACCAAACTGGGAGGGATTGCAACTGCTTTGGAGGACAGGGTCAAAATTCTAAATGATCTGGACAAATTGGAGAAATGGTGTGAGGTAAACAGGATGAAGTTCAATAAAGATAAATGCAAAGTGCTCCACTTAGGAAGGAACAATCAGTTTCACACATACAGAATGGGAAGAGACTGTCTAGGAAGGAGTATGGCAGAAAGAGATCTAGGGGTCGTAGTGGACCACAAGCTTAATATGAGTCAACAGTGTGATACTGTTGCAAAAAAAGCAAACATGATTCTGGGATGCATTAACAGGTGTGTTGTAAACAAGACACGAGAAGTCATTCTTCCGCTTTACTCTGCGCTGGTTAGGCCTCAACTGGAGTATTGTGTCCAGTTCTGGGCACCACATTTCAAGAAAGATGTGGAGAAATTGGAGAGGGTCCAGAGAAGAGCAACAAGAGTGATTAAAGGTCTTGAGAACATGACCTATGAAGGAAGGCTGAAGGAATTGGGTTTGTTTAGTTTGGAAAAGGGAAGACTGAGAGGGGACATGATAGCAGTTTTCAGGTATCTAAAAAGGTGTCATCAGGAGGAGGGAGAAAACTTGATCACCTTAGCCTCCAATGATAGAACAAGAAGCAATGGGCTTAAACTGCAGCAAGGGAGATTTAGGTTGGACATTAGGAAAAAGTTCCTAACTCTCAGGGTAGTTAAACACTGGAATAGATTGCCTAGGGAAGTTGTGGAATCTCCATCTCTGGAGATATTTAAGAGTAGGTTAGATAAATGTCTATTAGGGATGGTCTAGACAGTATTTGGTCCTGCCATGAGGGCAGGGGACTGGACTCGATGACCTCTCGAGGTCCCTTCCAGTCCTAGAGTCTATGAGTCTATGAGTAATCTGTGCCCCCCATAAACCACCTAATCCCCACGGGAACCCCTACAGCCAGGATGTTGGTATCTGTCCCCCTATAAATCTCCTAAGCCCTCTGGAACCCTTCCAGTCTGAACGTAGGTATCTGTAACCCCCAGAAATCCCCGAATGCCCCAGGAACCCCTACAGCCTGGACTTAGGTATCTGTGACTCCAACGAACCTCCTAAACCACCCAGGACCTCTTCAGCTAGGACGTAGGCATCTGTTCCCCCCTCAACCCCCAATCCCCTCGGGACCCCTAGACCCTGGACGTAGATATCTGTGTCTGCCCCGATTCCCTAAGCACCCCCATTACCCCTTTAGCCTGGACGTAGGTATCTGTACTCCCACAAACACCCTAAACGTCCCAGCGACCCCTTCAGCCTGGAAGTCCCTATCTGTGACACCCACGAACCTCTAACCTCCCAGGGATCCCTACAGCCTGGACACAGGTGTCTGAGTACCCCACAAACCCCCTAAGCTCCTCGGGACACATCCAGCCTGGATGTATCTGAGCCCCCAGTGAACCGCCTAATCTTCTCGGGACACCGACAGCCTGTACCTAGGTATCTGTGCCCCCCACAAACCCCCTATAACCCCCAGGACCCATCCAGACTAGATGTAGGTATCTGTACCCACACAGCCTGCCTGGGAATCCTACAGCCTGGAGGTTTGTATCTGTGCCCCTCATGAAACCCCAACCCCCCCTGTCCCCTCCAGACTGGACATAAGTATCTGTGCACCCCACGAACCCATAAGCACCTGTAGGGACGCCTACAGCATGGACTTAGGTATCTGGGGCCCCCCAAATCCCCCTAAGCCCACCAGGGACCCCTATAGCCTAGAGATAAGCATCTGTGCTCCCTGAACCCCATAAGCCCCCCCTGGACCCATCCAGCCTGGACTTAGGTATCTGTGCCCCACATGTACCCGCTAAGCCCCCCAGGGACCCTCCAGCCTGGATGGAAGTATCTGTGCCCCCCACAACCCCTAAGTGCCGAAAAACCCCTCCAGCCTGGAGGTAGTTATCTGTGCCCACCAGAAACCGCTTTAGTCCCCCCAGGGACCACTCCAGCCTGGATGCAGATATCTGTGCCCAACAGAAACGATGTAAGCCCCCCCCCGGGAACCCTCCAGCCTGGATGTAGGTATCTGTGCCCCCCCAAAGCCTTAAGCCCCCCCAGAATGCCTATAGCCTGGACGTAGGTATCTGTGTCTCCTACAGTACCACTGAGACCCCCCCCCAGGGACCCCTCCAGTACATACATAGTTATCTGTGCCCCTCACCAAGTCCCTATACCCCCAGGGATCACTGTGCTCACCACAACCCCCTAAGCGTCCAGGGACCCCTTCAGCCTGGACGTAGATATTGCTGTCCTCCAGGAAGCCTTTAATCCCCACCAGGACCTCTACAGCCTGGAAGCAAGTACCTATGCCCCTCACAACCCCCCTAACTCTCCCAGGGTCCCGCCCATACTGGATGTAGTTACCTGTGACCCTACGAACCCCCGTAAACCCTCGAGGGATCTCTACAGCCTCCAAGTAGGTGCGATGCTCTGTGCATTACCCTGTGTGGCCACATGGTGTCACTGTTGCTTCATGCAGGAAATGCTCTCTGTATTACCCTGCGTGGCCACACGGTGTCACTGTTGCTTCATGCAGGAAATGCTCTCTGTATTACCCTGCGTGGCCACACGGTGCCACTGTTGCTCCATGCAGGAAATGCTCTGTGCATTACCCTGAGTGGCCACACGGTGTCACTGTTGCTCCATGCAGGAAATGCTCTCTGTATTACCCTGCGTGGCCACACGGTGCCACTGTTGCTCCATGCAGGAAATGCTCTGTGCATTACCCTGGGTGGCCACACGGCGTCACTGTTGCTCCATGCAGGAAATGCTCTGTGCATTACCCTGTGTGGCCACACGGTGTCCCTGTTGATCCATGCAGGAAATGCTCTGTGCATTACCCTGCATGGCCACACGGTGCCACTGTTGCTCCATGCAGGAAATGCTCTGTGCCTTACCCTGCATGGCCACACGGTGTCACTGTTGCTCCATGCAGGAAATGTTCTGTGTATTACCCTGCGTAGCCACACGGTGTCACTCTAGCTCCATGCAGGAAATGCTCTGTGCCTTACCCTGTGTGGCCACATGGTGTCACTGTTGCTCCACGGGGGAAATGCTCTGGGCATTACCCTGCATGGCCACACAGTGTTACTGTTGCTCCATGCGCGAAATGCTCTGGGCTTTACTGTGATGGAGTGGGGACTGTCTGTGTGGGGGATGGGAGAGCAGGGGGTGACTTTAGGTGAGGGACAGGACCTAAGCCTGTAACTCGAGCTAGACAGGGCTGAGAGAGTGAGCAGCTTTGCCCGGGAAACTGGACACAGGAAGGGGTCAGCTGGAGGGAGTTAGTTCAGTTTTGGTTTGGAGCTGGGTAGTTGGAATTCACAGAATCCCAAACTGGGAACTAAGCTTCCTGAACCCCCAGAAGGACTCGACTGATGGGTCCTGGTTGTGCCCCAAAGCCCTGCTGTATCCTTCGTTCCTGTTGGCCAAAACAACCCTCTGTTTTACTGGCTGGCTGAGTCACTGTGTGTCCCTGGAGGAGGGGTGAAGGGCCAGATTCCAGCACACTCCATGACACCCCTAAGCCCCTCTGGGACCCCTGCTGCTGGGACGTAGGTATCTGTGCCCCCCACCAAACCCCAGAGCCCCCCATGGACCCCTACAGCCTGGACCTAGATCTCTGTGCCCCCCAGGAACCCCCTCAAATCCCCAGGGACCCCTTCAGCCTGGACATAGGTGGAACAAATCTGCCAGGCTGAATTGATAGCAGCAAGGACTGGGTTCAATACATAGGGGTCCCTTCCCTATTACGTAATGCAAACCAGATCGAGCCCTCACCGAGTGACATGGGAAAATTTTACATACACACCCCTGGGTGCCTCAAAGAGGCAATACTTCCCCTCTCGCAATCATAGAATCTGGGCATAGCAGAAAATGTTTAATAACGTGAGATAAACAACATAGCATTAAATTTGGAAAACACCTCAACTAGGCCGTGTCCTTTTCCCTGGGCTCTAGAATCTAGCAATCCCCAAATCACCCCAAGACTCCAAATTACAATACCTCAAATATTTCAAGACTCCAGCAACCCCATAATCACCCACATTCCCGCAGCCCCAGAGTTCAAGAGTCTATCTGCCGGGTTTTCCCCCCTGCCAGCCTGGGTAGAAAGGGGCATCTTACGTGGTCCACTGCTGTCTGCCCTGCCTCACCGTGGGATTCTGCTTCTACCTTTCCCACAAACTGCTCAGCTCAGTCCACCAGCTGCTCTGCTCCACCAGCCAACCTGTGATCTGCTTCAGGTGTCTCCAAAAACTGCTAAGCTTATTTCACTCCATGAGCCTTTCCAAGTATTTCACAAACTGCTTTTTTCCATCAGCTGCTCTGTAATATAGTTTCAAACTCCCCCACTATTTAACACAGCACTTCAATGATTTCAACTCAGGAACCTGGATCTTCAATTATTAAGAATTTCAAAAACCAGCTCTACTATTCAACTGTTAAAAGAGAAGAAAATGTAATTGGTGTTTCTGATTCACCCAAGGAGCCCACTCCCTTGTCTAGTGAGTGCCACTCAACTGATGGTGAGAATCCCTGTCTCAAAGCTGTTTCACAGTTCCTCATCCGCACAATCAGGGTGACAACACTCCACATTTCACACCCCAACAACAAATAAACTGGGGATACCATAGCTGCCAAAGTAACCATCCCAGGCTGCCATGGCCGTGTCATGCACGGTGGGTGTGTCTATGCAAACATGATCAGACCCTGAAATCCTTTTCCACACTTGCCATAATTCACCACCAGATGTCAGGGTAGAGTTCAGCCTGCTTCTGCTTACATAGGTATCTGTGCCCCCCACAAACCCCTAATCCCACCAGAACCCATCTAGTCTGGATAATGGTATCTGTGCTCTCCACAAACCTCTAAGCCCCCCAGGGAACCCACAAGCCCAGATATAGGCATCTGTATGCCCCACACACCCCTTAATACACACAGGAACCTTCCAGACTGTAGGTAGGTATCTGTGACCCCTAGAGCCCAACAAAGTCCCTCGGGACCCCTACAGCATGGATGTTTGTATCTGTGACCGACAAAAACCGCCTAAGCTACCCAGGGCCACCTACCATCAGGATGTAGATATCTGTTCCCCCCCCAAGCACACCTAATCCCCCCGGAACCCCTCCAGCCTAGATTTAGGTATCTCTGACCCCACGAATCCGCTAAGACATGACAGGATCTCTCCAGCATCGACATAGGTATCTGTGCCCACACAACCCTCCTAAGACCCCCAAAACCCCTCCAGCCTATACGCAGGTATCTGTGCCCAGCATGAACCCCCTAAGGTCCCTAGGACGCCTCTTGCCTAGAGGAATGTATCTGTGCCCCTTACAAACCCCTAAGCCCCCCCCCCCAGGATCCCTATAGACCGGACGTAGATATCTGTGCACCCTCACGAACCCACTGATCCTCCCAGCGACCACTACAGCATGGAAGTAGGTTTCTGTACCCCAAAATTCCCCAAAGCAACCCCAGGACCCCTACAGCCTGGACATAGGTATTTGCACTCCCCAAACCCCCCGAACCCCCCCCCTCCCGGGACATCTACAATCTGGACGTAGATATCTGTGCCCCTCACGAAACCTCTAACACCCCCTGGGAACGATACAGCCTGGACATACGTATCTGTGCCCACTCAAACCCCTAAAAACCCACTGGTACCCCTACAGACTGGACATCATAGGTGTCTTTGGCCCCCACAAATCCCCTAAGACTCCCAGGATGCCTCCAGCCTGGACGTAGGTATCTTTGATCCCCAGTAACCCCCTAAGCCCCCTGGTAACCCTACAGCCTGGATGTAGGAATATGTGCCCCCAACGAACCCTCTAAGCCCCCATGGGACCCCTAGAGCATGGAGATTGGTATCTGTGTCCCCCCCAAACTCTCTAAGCCCCCCAGGGACCGCTATGGCCTGAACATAGGTATCTGTGCACCCCAAGGCCCCTAAGATCCCCCGGACCTCTGCAGCCTGGCTGTAGGTGTGACGGTGCTGCCCGTGGGAGCCAGCTCAGCTCACTCAATCAGAGTGAATTGCAAACAAAACAGGGCAGACAAATCCCAAACGCTGCTGGTTATTTCAATACTTACATTTACCAAGCCAGCACAAAGCAGCTTCTGTAGTACCTCACTGGTTACTTAGAAGTTTAAACCACGCAGTTCCCTTAAAGTACCCAGCCTAAGGCCTCCGTCCAGACACACCTGTTAGATATGATGATGATTCCTGAAAATCTTACTTCATCATGTTAAAGAAAAGATTCTTCTGAACCCAAAGGATCAGCCACATAAGCAGGTTCAATTATAACTTAGATTTTACCTAAAATACATGCTATAGCCAATTCTTATTAACTAAGCTAAAATTTATTAGAAAAGAAAAGAGAGAGAGTGAGTGTTGGTTAAAAGAATAATAGACATATAGACTTGAATTCAATTTTTGAGGTTCAGATACAAAGTAGAGATGAGCTTGTAGTTGCCAAAAGTCCTTTTAGAAATAGTCCATAGGTTATAATCCAATGTCCATATTCAGGGTGGCTCCAGTCAATGACTGGGGATCTCAATCCTTGTGGCTTAAGGTTTCCCCCTCTTGAAACCCAAAGCAGATCTGAGATGAAGAAGGATCGTGTCCCAGGTTCTTAATCATTTCCAGCAGCCTTTCGTCCTGAGAAAACAATAGGCTTAACTCTCCTTCCAAGTATCCTGGCAATTAGTACAGAGTAATTTATTCATTAAACAGTTCTGATACAGATTACCACAACCTTCAAAGAGACACAGACAATAATACTATTTCACTCAAGTATCATCATAAATGTTAATATTCTTTTTTTGCTCTTTGAATTAAAACTATAGCAATAGACAAGACTTGTTTCCCTACATCACAAGATCTGAGCAAACACCTCCCCTTCTACCTCTAACACTGCAGACTTGCATTACAAAGCTCTGTTCATTTACATATCTTGTAAACCAGTTTTTAAGGTTCACCCACAGGTCAGGTCAGTCGGTGAGGTGAGTTAATTAACTCTTTCTGGCCCTGTCACCTTTCAATGAGATATTAGATTATACTTATAATGTCACAGTCACGATGAGTGGACTGCTGCAGCTCCCCGGAGACTCTGCCTGCGCCTCTCACTGAACTGGAGTACAGCAGTCAAGGGGAGAGCACTCAGTGTATTGCATCTACACTAGACGCGATATATCGACCCCCGCTGGATCGATCGCTGCCCACCGATTCGGCAGGTGGTATAGACATACCCCGAGTATCTGGTGATCGGAGTTGGACCCCCGAGGGGGACACATTGAAGGAACTCAGGGGTTAAGGTGCCTCTATTGTCAACTGTCAGGGTTGCTGTGGCTCAGAGGAGGGTGCTTGACTGCCTGGCAGGCTTAGGCGCCGCAAGCCTTGGAGGTGGGAGAAGTGAAGCGGCCACGGCGTGCTCGGGGTGCTCGTGCTCGGAGCCGGGGTGAGCTCGGGCGAGGGGGGTGCCCCAGGGCAGAGAAGGAGAGTTGCCCCAAGAGGGGAGCCTCAGGGTGGAGGGGGGAGCTGCCACGGGTGGGGCGCCTCAGGGCAGGGGTGCGGGGAGGGAGGGTGCAAGGTGGAAGTTTCGCCTAGGGCATGAAACTTCCTTGCACCGGCAATGCCCCACGCCCTGCCGGCAGCCAGCCCTGCACCCCCTGCCCTGCCCTGCCGGCAGTCAGCCTCTGTCTCCAGCCAGCCCTGCACCTTCTGCTTTGCCTGCACCAGCCGCATCCTCCCTGCCCTGTCTCCAGCCAACCCCTGATGCACCCCCCTGCCTGAAGCCAGCCAGCCACGCAGCCCTTGCCCTGCCTGAAGCCAGACCCTACCTCCAGCCAACCCCACATCCACTGGTGCCCTGCACTTCCCAGGCAGTAACCCTGCACATCTGCTTCAATGAGTGGGGCAGGGAACAGCTGGGACCCACACATGTGCACATTCTAGGGTGACCAGACAGCAAGTGTGAAAAATCGGGACTTCGTGGGAGGTAATAGGATCCTAGATAAGACCCCAAAATTCGGACTGTCCCTATAAAATTGGGACATCTGGTCACCACAGCACACCCCCAGGACTCCTGAGTTCCATTGCTGGGTTTCCTATTGGTTCCTCTGCTGGTTGTTTTCCTTTTCCTGGGGACTTCGGGCAAGTTGCTCTCCACTCTCGGGCTCTGTCCCGAGCAGTCAAATGGGGATTTCATACCTTCCCGCTATTGGAAAGTGCTGGGAGAATCTCCCAGCAAAAGCTGCTCTGACAGTGCTAAGCAGCATCTGACCAATCAAGGTCGGAGCTCACTGCCCAGGAGGAGTGCTTGGCTCTGGGGTTTCACTTCAGCCCAGTGTAGAGAGAGAGCCCTAACCATGGAGTTTGGCTCAAGAAGACCAAGTCTCCAATTTGTTAAGGGTGTTTTGAATTTCAATCCTGTGCTCCAAAGTGCTTGGTGTCAGTTGTAAACTTTAGGAGCATGCTCTCCACTCCATTTTCCAAATCATTCATGAAAATATAGAATAGTACCTGACACCGGACTGATCCCTGCCAGACCCACTAGGTTCACCCTCCCCGTTGGGCAGCTAAACATGGAGAAGGGCTCCTGGAGTCTTGGCTTTCAACCAGCTCTGCACCCACATTACACTGATTGCAGCTGGACTACATTTCCCTCGTTTGCTTCTGAGAATGTCCTATGGGACTGTGTCAAAAGCCTTAGTAACACCAAGCTAGATCCCATCTATTGTTTACTCACCTCTACCAGACCCAGAACCCTGCCAAAGAAGGAAAGAGGATTGGTTTGGAATGATTTGTTCTTGACAATTCCACGCTCACTAGTCATAAGAACCAAATCATCCTGTAGGTGCTGCTGAAAAACTGAGTGTTTAAGAATGTATTGCAGGATCTGTCCAGCTATGGCAGTCAGGCTAGCTAGTCTGTAAGTCCCAGAGGTCTTTTTGTTCCCCTTTGAAAAATAGGTCCTGTCTTGTTCATGGATGGGAAGATGTTCTTTTTCAGGGGTCTCAGACGAGAACTGGGGCACAACACCTGGTTTGTTAAGGCCACAAAAACGGAGGCAGGAACTTCTTCTCTGCTGCTGGCAAAGAACCACAGGTACCTAAAAGATAGTGACTCACATCTTTGAATGGGCTTTAAAAAGGCAGTGGTTAATAAGTTTGGCCCCGACCGTTTCTTGTTTCCACAGACTAGACATTTTAGCAAACTTTAGAATTCCTTGGTGCTAAACACTGTGAAACTCCCCCTTCTCCTTCACAGAGGGCTTTAATACCCCTTATCTCACTTGGGCTCTAAACTGCCCATAGTTCGAGAACTGTTCCTGTTCCGATTGGACAGATGGGAGAAGGGAAGTGACTTACCCAAGGCCTACACAACAAGGCGATGGCAAAGCCAGAAAGAGAAGCAACCAGTTCTGACTCCTGTTCTAACAGATGAAAACACCCCAAAGCCCAGGAATCGAGATGGTAGGAAAACTTCATTCAAACCGTTTCTGTCCGAAAATCCCATTTAGACTAAACCAGTTTGTTTCTCAAAATCATAACAAGTGGGATGAAAGATCTTTGCAAAAATATTTTGTTGCAAAACAAAAGCATCTCCTCTTTGTCAGAGTGTGTTAAATTGTCTCCTTGCACACAAAGAGGAGACACTTACATCTCAACCATTAGATAAGATGCTTCAATCTGAGCTAAGTCGTTGCTACTATTAACAATTTCAAAATAAAAAAATACAAATAAAATAGACTATTTCAGCTAATCTATTATGTCATAATCTGCTCTGAGTAAACATGATGGGAAACTTCATATTATGCACTACTTCTAGTGACACTCCCAAATGGATCCGCATCCTTCACCCACCATGAGGTAGGTAAGAGCGGATCATTATTATCCCTACTTGAAAGAGGGAGAAGCTAAGGCTGAGAAAGGAGAATTGACTTGTCTTAGGTCAAACAGCCCGTCAGAGGCAGTGTTGGGAATAGGACCGAAGAGCCCTGATTTTCAAACAAACCATCGGATCTTGAATTTCAGACATTGAATGACCTGAATACTGTGCTCTCAGATGAGCTCCAGACCAACAACAGTGACAGTAATTATTCAGCAAGTATTTGAGGAGAACTGCAATGTTAGAGGGAATCATCAACTGCTCAGAGACAATTAATGCAGAGAAGCAGCAAAATTAATCAAAGATAGAACTGATTCTGACTTATTTACTTGATCTTAAAAGAGAACAACAAGAATCTGAGTCTCCTCCCTGTCAATAACCCCCTGCTCAACCAATCAGGGTAGAGACTGAGGACGGGAGGCTGAGGGTTCTCACCAGAGAGCCCAAAGGATGGCCCAGGTCACCGGTGGGGATCACTGCCCGAGCACTATTTCAGTCCCACATTTTTGGGTGGACCTTCCATAGTGGGAGCTGCAGAGGACTTCCCTGCAACACACACACACACACCTCCGTCCTGTTGTTGGGAAGGGAACAGGAGAAAGGACAAAAGAAGCAAGAGAAGAAGAGGAGGGAGGGATGGAGGAAGAGGTGAAACAAAAAGGACAAACCCTAATGTCCCCAGCGATTCTAAGGGACAAAATCCCAGGTGCGCAATAAAATTCTGCCTCCTTAAGCTCGTGTTTTCCATGCCTAGAATTCACTTGTCACCAGATAGATCAGACTGAACAGGTTTCAAACCTCCAGGAGGCTCTTACCTTCTAAACAGGGACGGCGGTTTTCTAGTAAAATCACTACAAAGGAAGGAGAAAACTCGAAAGAGGTTCCTCCTGGCGCTCACGTCCATGACCCCAAATAATCTCTCAGTCCTCAAAGAGAGACCTGGAGAAGGAAACGTGCTGAAGCAAAGCCACAGAGGTCTCTGAGGTTTCCCTGGCCCCTCGCCCCTGTCCTGCCTGGCTGATGTCAGCATCTCTCTGTGAGGTCACCACCTCCCCACCACCTTTGACCAATAGTCTGACGTCCTGCAAAAGGCCTTTGTGATGTCACTGCCACACCCTTCCCTTGCTGGGCTAATGTCCTGCCCCTGGCCAGGCACTTTGGAGGTTTGAGCTACTCCCTGTGGATCACCCCACTCAAGGAGCGTTCGTTCTAGGCAGCAAGCCGGCTAGACAGGAAAACATCAGACGCTGCTCCCAATGCTACACTCAGTTTTTCAGAAATTAGTCGACTTCATGGTCAGAAGACACCATTAGAGCATCTAACCTGCATATCACAGGCCTCCTGTATGACATAACAGCTACTTTGGGGGCAAACACATTCCAGAAAGGCATCTAGTCTTCATTAAATGACATCAGGAGATGGTGAATCCACCACTTTCCTTGGTAGCTTGCTCCTGTGGTGAATCATCCTCGCTGTTGACTATTGTGCCTCAGTTGCAATATGAATTTGTCTCTTTTCACTTTCCAGCCATTGGGTCTTGTTATGCCTTTCTCTGCTCCATTCAAGAGCCCGTAAATACACAATCTTTTCTCTCCATTAAGGCCCTTCAACATTTCAATGAAATCACCTTTCAATCTTCTTTTGATAAGCTAAACAGGTTGAGCTCTTTCAATAGCTCACTGGAAGGCATTTTTCTCCAGCCCTCAGAACATTTGGTGGCTCTTTGCTGCCCTAGCTCCAATTTCACAACATCTTTTTCAAATGAGGATACCAGAACTGGAGGCAGTATAAAGGTTGTATAAAGGTAAAATTAAATAGGTTGCAGAGGAGTTTTTTTTAATTTCGGCTTTTGTTGCTAAAAATTTTGTCTCTCTGCGGTGAGAAAAAACACTCCCCGAATGCCAAAATTTGAGCCATGAAAAGCGGCAGTGTGAACAGCGCATCATAGGTGGAGCTGTGCTCCCGGTGACAAAGCTCCTGCCCCTCATTGGAGGTAGTTTGGCTTTGTTGCCGGGGAAGCTCTCTCTCAGCGATAAGGACGGCCACACAGCGCACCTTACAATGGCATGGTTACAGTGGCACAGCTGCACCGTGGTAAGGTGCGCGGTGTAGACACAGCCTCAGAGCTGGGGAAAGCCGACAGGCGCTGAGGAGCACAGGGTTCAGACAGAGACATCCGTTAGGAGAGGAACTATTCACAGGGATTCTCTATAGCCTAGTAAGGTGGAGAGGATGGAAGATGATAATGTACAGGTAAGTTCTGATGAGAAACAGTGAAATGAAAGAGTCTCCCTCAATTACATCATGTAATAGCAGACAGCTAAAATGCGACACATTTTAGAAGTGCTTAAATACAAACGCTAAACGTCTAAGTACTAAGACTGGTGAATTTGAGTGCCTGGTATTGAGTGACGATATTGACAGAATAGGCATCACAGAAACCCTTGCACCCCCTCCTGCACCCACATGGGGAGACTGACCTGTGTGCATGGAGCAGCTGGCATTGCTGCCCCGCACTCCTCCCTGGAACGCTGCTCATCTGGGCACCCCTAGGGGCTGTTGGATGTGGGGGCAAGAAGTGAGATCATCCGAGCTCCCTGCATCCAGGTCACTTTCCTCGGCCAGGCTGCATAGCGGGAGGGCAGAGAGCAGCAGCTTCTGATGCTCCCCTCACAGCACAGCCCAAGTGGGAAAAGTGACCAGGACGCATGGAGCACATAGGGTTTCTCCTTACTCCCCTCAAACCTCTATGGACCCATGGAGGAGCATTGGGGCAGGGGAGAGCAGTGAGCACCTTTGCACTGCCACACGGTGCCCTTTGACCTCTGGAGCCCTGGGCGGCTATCGGGGGGCACCACCCCTAAGGCCGGCCAGGCTACCCAGAACGAGCAGCAGAAAACACAGAGACTGACCACACACTGAGCAGTGGTAGCCTGGGCGGCTCGTAATGGAGGCTCAGGGGGGAGGGGTGTCATAACATTTTTTCCCAGATTTGGACCTTAGCGTCCAAAATATGGGTGTTAGCATGAAAACCTCCAAGCTTAGTTACCAGCTTGGACATGGTAAAGCTGCCACCAGCCAGGGATTTATACAGTGCCTGGCTCACTGTGGTCTCCCCAAAACCTTCCCCGGGGGTCCCCCAGACTCAGATGCCTTGAGTCTCACAACAGAGGGGAATAAACCATTTCCCTTCCCCCTCCTCCCCTCCAGGTGTTCCCTCCCTGGGTTCCTGGAGAGATATACAGACGCAAGCTCCGTGAATCTAAACAGAGGGACTCCCCCCTCCCTGTTTCCAGTCCTGGAAATAGAAGTACCAAGATAGCTAATCTCTCTTCCCCCTTACCCAGAGGGTATGCAAAGTCAGGCTAGTAAATCTAACACAATGAAATTTTCCCCCTGACTTCTTCCTCTCACCAATTCCCTTGTGAGCTGCAGACTCAATTCCCTGGAGTCCCCCACTAAAGAAAAAATCCAACAGGTCTTAAAAAGAAAGCTTTATATAAAAAGAAAGAAAAGGACATAAAAATGGTCTCTCTGTATAAAGGTGACAAATACAGGGTTATTTGCTTAAAAGAAAAAAATGAATAAACAGCCTTATCCAAAAAGAATACAATTTAAACATTCCAGCAACTACACACATGTAAATACAAAAAAAACCAATATAAACTTATTGTCTTATTATCTTTGTACTTACAACTTGGAAACAGAAGATTAGAAAGGCAGGAGACAGAAAAATCACTCTCATAGCCGAGACGCCACAGACACAAGACAAAGAACAAAGAACTCACACACAAACTTCCCTCCGCTCAGATTTGAAAAAGTCTTGTTTCCTGATTGGTCCTCTGGTCAGGTGTTTTAGGTTACTGGTGTTACCCCTTTATAGGTAAAAGAACATTAACCCTTAGCTATCTGTTTATGACAAGGGGGCTCAGCTTCCCCAAACCTTGCACTGCCAAGGGGACAGTGGGGCCCATGATCAGGGGCCCTGGCCAAGTTAGGTTCCCCTGGAAAAGTCTCCCCTATGTCAGCCCCAGGGCTGGAGGAACTCCCACTCCCTGCTACAGCCCGGGGGCTGCAGCAGGGGCACAGAGCTTCTCTGGTCTCAGGGCCACAGCGGGGCAGGGGTAAAGGAGTGATAGGGTGGGGCTGGTGGGGGAAGGGGTGGAACAGAAGTGACAGTGGATGGGGCCATGGGTGGAAGGGGGTAGAGCCACAGACAGAAGGTAGGGGCATGGTTCTGGTGCTGGGGCCCCGACACTTGTTCTCCCTTTCCCGGAGGTTTGGCATCACTAGCCCTGGCTTAGCGAGTAGGGTTCAGTGGTCCCCATAATGTGGGGTGCGACTCCTAGGGGGACACAGAGGAACATTCATGGGGGCACCTTAGGACCTGAGCCGGCCCATATAGAGGACAGGGAGGGAGCACCACTCTGCCACAGCTCTTCCCCAACCCCACCCTCAGCCTGAGACTCTGGCTCCCAGCCCGGCGTCGACCCCTTTACCCCTGTCCGCACCCCTCTCCCCAGCAAGCAACAGCCCCACTCCTCCCAGCCCCGGTTCTTGACCGTGGCTTCCGAGGGGCCACAGCCATGGCTAAGAGGGCACAATGTGAAATGTTTGGGGACGAGTGGTTTAGGGTGACGTCCTCAATCACTTCTCTTCAGTCCAATAAAAGCTATTCCTCACTCACCTACACCTCCATCAGGACGGACTAGGTATGTTCTGCTGCCCTTCACTCATACAGGAAGGAGAATAACATTTCATTCCACTCAATCCTAAAGTGATTTGTAACCCAAGACCATCCCAAACTGGTCATTTTGGGGAAGCGGCCCCATCATGCTGCATAGCTAGGCAGAGTAGGTGTGTCTATGCAAACACGGTCTGTTCCTGAAGTCTTTCCCCAGCTCCTCACTAGGTGAGAGAGGGGAGCTCATTCAGACCCTGCTTACGCTTAGTATTTAAAAACTCCTTATTGTCCCTATCTCTGCCGACCTTAGATTTCTCCTCCTGTCCGTATTTTGACAGCTCAGATGAGGTGACCGAGTGGTTAAAGTGATGGACTACTACCCCATTATGCTCTGCCTGCATGGGTTCAAATCCCATTCTCATCAGAGGCATTTAGTCTTCACTCTCCTTTATAGACAACCATCTCCCCCTTTGGTACAATAACAGATCAAACAATGTTGCTTGTGTTACCCAAAATTGGGTCAGTTAGTAACCTTAGAGAGGACTAATAATGTCCCTCCCCACCAGAGTTTGGCAGAAAGCAGCACATTTATTAGCTTGATAGCTAAGCTCAAAAGAAGGGATGGGGGAGGGTGTCACACTCATACTCACGCTCCCAGGACAGGCCTGGCAGTGGAGATGTCAGGATCCTTTAAGGTAAGTGTCCCACAGCACAGCGATGGACGGTGCGATGAAGATCAGTTTCCCTGAGGTGCAATAGAATGTAACACAGCGAACCACTGGCCAGATGTGCCGGGTGAAGGGCATTCGCTGGAGGTACAAAGGAGAGTGGGAAAGCCACTTCACAGGCATTCAAAGCAGGAAAGGACACAAGCTGGAGGAGTTTAACAGACCTTTTGAGCATACAGGTTATACAGAGCATACAGATCACTGCTGCTCCTACAACATGATAAGTTCTCAAGCAGCATGTTTCTTACTTTGCCCATCTGTCAATTTGGATGATTATTGATGGAAATATTTTGCCATTGGGTTGTGTGTTTACACAGAAATTGACATTTACCAACAAATACACAATTCTTCCAAGCCTGCCTAGTCTGCAGTTGATGGGTTTAGAGGGACACATTCACTCTTCCAGGTCCCCATTCCAGGCCTGTGCTCTCCAGGTTGTCAACTTCCCGCACTGCTGGGATCCTTCCCTCATCTCCCTCCAAACCACTGCCCCACCCCCACTTCTGGGGTCCCCTCCCTACACTGTTTAACTCCACTGCTGGCAGGATCCTTTCCTGTTCCTTTCATTTCCTGCCTCCACTCTGGGCAAAAGCTCTGCACTCTTCCCACACCAGAAGTTGAACCCAGGCCACCTGGGTGAAAACCAGGAATCCTGACCACTAGCCCATATGGGACTATTGTTGCATCTGACGAAGTGGGTATTCACCCACGACAGCTCATGCTCCAATACGTCTGTTAGTCTATAACGTGCCACCGGATTCTTGGCTGCTATTATTACTACAACTCAGGCCTTGGCTACACTGGAGAGTTACAGTGCAGGTGGTGGCTTTACAGTGCTGTAACTTATTCCCCGTCCACACTGGCAAGGCACATACAGCGCTGTATCTCCCTGGCTACAGTGCTGCATGTGCTCCACCTCGACGAGAGGAATAAAGAGAACAGAGCTGGTGATGCAGCGCTGGGGTGCCAGTGTAAACAGTGATTAATCTTACTACGCTGTCACTGACCTCCGGAACCTTCCCATAATGCTTTTAAGTAGAGATAACGCTCTTTGTTTTGGTGTGATGCCTCTGTTTGTTTTGTTGTTAGCTCAAGGCTCCCGGAGATGCTTATCTAAAAACCAAACACAGTTACTGTTTGCAGTGAATGACCAGAGGCAGGGGGATCCCTTTGGAACACCCACAGCTGGTGTTTGCTTGAGGAGAGAAGCAGCCGGGTGGGCACGGGGGGGGGGGTCTGTTTTGG